>NC_069123.1:50428948-50638719 GCF_026914265.1 Mya arenaria
CAACTATGTCAAAGTCAGGGATACTTTTACGAATTTTTATTTTGTAGCAAAACAATATTGCAAAATAATGAAAATATGTTAAATTCTAATTATTTTCTAAAATGCATTTAGGGAAAGAAATATAAGAAAGCAATGTTAACAAAAATTTCGAATATAGACTATACAGAAGTATTTGGCACACAAGAAATGATGATTGCCTTTGTTTCAAACAGTATACTAAGTAGAAGTAAAAATTCAATTTTTATAATTATAATGCCTGAAAGATAAGAATTAGTAAGTGGTAAAAATGTAATGTTACTGGTAAAAACGTTAACTGACTGATAGCAATGTTTACTGACTGGTAAAACCAAAATCTGACTGGTAATAACGTTCAATGATTTTTAATAATATTAACGAACTGGTTACAATGTAAAATGACTGGTAACAATGATAACTGACCAGTAACAATGTTAATGTACTGGTTATAATGTTAACTGACTAATAATAAAGTAATGATACATTAAATATTCCTAATTATATAACATGATTTCAAAGACAGATTAGTAGAAATTACAATTTGAAAGGTTGATGCCCTTTTCATGTAGCATTTTGATATTGATTAATTGTTTTAATTATTTTCAATACTGTTATTTAAAGGAAAGCTTTAATAAAAGTTCTAAACAAGAGTTGTCACTGTAAATGTTTAATGCACCCGAAATGGAACGCAAGTGTGATTCAAAGGTCATTAGAAATTGAAACATAGCAATGAAGTTTGTGAATGAAGAGATGTTGATGAACAACATGACGTTGTTGTTGGGCTTATTCCATCCAAACCAGAGAGATACATATGGTCGAGACTAGAACCAGTTGGGTTGGTGTGTGAGAATATTTATATATGCAGCATTCCAAACACTAGTTTGATCTTAACCTTAGAGGTAGGGAACCTGTCTTGTGTGCGACACGTCCTCTTGGTATTCCGAACACATGCGGCAAGTTGTTATAAAACCTGTCCATACAAGAGATAGTTACAGCCTGCACATGACCACCTATGTTCTATGTTCATATATGCACTATGCCATAGTAAATAAACACTAGAGCTGTCACAGGAGTGACGAATACCCCCAAATGCCGCCTGGACACAGGAATGGCAAACCATTCCTTTGAAAAGAGGCCATAACTCCCAAGGTTACTGCCAAAAAATGTTCAAATCTGTCAAGCCTTTCATGAGTTATCGTCCAGAAACCATTTTTCTATTTTTAATAACAGTGACCTTGACCCCACCAGCCCCAATATCGAACTTGACCTGTATCTTCTGATGTTACAGCTGTGTACCAAAAAATTTTCAAATCTGTCTAGCCTTTCATGAGTTATCGTCCGGAAACCATGAAAACCGACAGACTGACCGACAGACAGACCGACCAACCGACAAGCTCACTCCTATATACCCCCTCAAACTTCGTTTTTGGGGGTATAATTATGTGTGACCTTGACCTTACAGGTAGGGACACGGGTCTTGTGTGCGACACATTGTCTTGGTATGTGGAACATACTGGCAAGTTATTTTAAAATCTGTCCATACCAGATAAAGTATCAGCCCTGACACGACCACCTACGCTCTATGTCCCTTTATGCAGTATTCCATAGTAAACAAACACTAAGTGTGACCTTGACCTTAAAAGCAGGGACAGGCTTCTTGCACATGACACATCGTCTTGGTATATCGAACACATTTGGCAAATTATTTAAAAATCTGTCAATACAAAAGAAAGTTACAATTCAGACATGAAACAATTTAGCTAGATGCACAGACAGACTGACGGACAGTGCAATTTTAATATGGAAAAACATACTGTGCATGCTGACAACACATGTGTTACAAATGTAATTGATGGCCATCAACTTTTAACTTCTCATCAGCAGTAGATACCAATTAACATCTTGTGCTTATATTAATGAATGCCACTAGATAGTAAACAAAGCCCTTGAACAAACTGACACCCAGATTTCATTGTACAACCTATTATGATCAGCTAAAGCATTACCTTTTGGGTGTTTAGATTATAACCAAAAATTGTGCATGCAATGAAAAATTTAAAGTTGTATACTCATGCATGGTTGCATATGGTTTAATTTCATAGACTGACCACAATGTCAGGGAGAGAGGTATCATGTACAACACTACATCTCATATTGGTGAACATTTATGCCAGCTTGTTTTATAGTGTTCCCAAGCAGAACAAAGATAGTCCACATACATAAGTGCATGCATGGTTTGCTTTCTGTGTGTGACCTTTCACATGGTCATGCTCTCAAAGTGCTGAAATAATGAGCAAATTGATCACAAAAGCCAAAAAACAATTAAGTACATACTTGCTTTGATCTTCAACAGATGCTTTTGGATCTTGTAAATAACTTACCTATCTCAACTAAGTAGCAATCATTGTTTTTTTATAAAATCCAACAAGCATAGCAACATTTCAAACAATCTCCAGACTTTTAAAAATGATGCTCATGAAAAAAAGGTCCATGACGCAAACAGAAAAAATTGATTACTCAATGTCAGCGATGTCAAGCAATATAACGATGTTATCAAAACAGAGAATAAAAGCAAACTAGCAAATTGTTTCATTGAAAGTAATACTTATCATTTTTACTATTTTCATAAACAATTGCAATACCTGTAAATAGTTTAGCTCAGGTGAACGAAAGGTAATGAGGATTTAATTGTTTTTTTGCCAGTTAAAAACAAGTTGATTGTACAGTTACATTGAAATTAAATATCTGAGGTATAAACTTATCATGGCACATATAATACATGTGACGCAATCTGCGAAAGCCAGGGCTTAGGGGAAAATGACGTTTCATGTAAAAGCAAGTGGTTTTTTTCGAAAGCATGACAGTGGTTTTGTTTTTACTTTCAATTAACAAAGAGACAGTTAATATTGATATATGTCACCCTCGAAAAATTTACTTGTTGAAAAAACGTGATCTTGCATAACATTAATCTCAAAGCCTGGTTTTTACAGATTGCCTTACATCTCGAGACCTTCAGGAGTTAAACAGTTAAGTCAGCACCAAAAGCAAAAGCCTTCTTTAAATAATGGTTTTCATATTTAAAATCTGATCATTTGCTAAATACAAACGTCATAATTTCCATGCTTTAAAGAACATATGATATTTGATGTAACAAAGTCTTACTACATGTGCATGAACCATCTGAGAGCTGATAAAATAGAAATATTGAAGAAAGTAAATTTCTTTGTTGAAATTACAGAAAAAAAAAGAAAAAAGATTTAGGTCATCACTCATGGGATGTAATACTATGGTACAAATGTATAGAGAGATATGAGGTAGGTCAATGGACTTAATATGACCTTATAGATATAAAAACAGATATGATATAGGTCATGGAACGTAATACAGCTTAACAGATGTATAGACGGATATGATATAGGTCATGGGACAGAATGGGGCCTCACAGATGTATAGACGGATATGATATAGGTCATGGGACAGAATGGGGCCTCACAGATGTATAGAAATAGGATGTAGGTCATGGGACGTAATACGGCCTCTACAGATGTATAGAAATAGGATGTAGGTCATGGGACGTAATACGGCCTTACAGATGTATAGAAATAGGATGTAGGTCATGGGACGTAATACGGCCTTACAGATGTATAGAAATAGGATGTAGGTCATGGGACGTAATACGGCCTTACAGATGTATAGAAATAGGATGTAGGTCATGGGACGTAATACGGCCTTACAGATGTATAGAAATAGGATGTAGGTCATGGGACGCAATACGGCCTTACAGATGTATAGAAATAGGATGTAGGTCATGGGACGCAATACGGCCTTACAGATGTATTTAAATAGGATGTAGGTCATGGGACATAATACAGCCTTACAGATGTATAGAAATAGGATGTAGGTCATGGGATGTAATACGGCTTTACAGATGTATAGAAATAGGATGTAGGTCATGGGATGTAATACGGCCTTACAGATGTATAGAGAGTAACAAATAAAGTCATAGAGCGTTATATGATTTTACAGACGTATAGAGATATGATGTAGGTCATAGGACATAATACGCCTTACATACACTAACTAACTATCATAATAATAATAAACAAGATACAAAAACAACCAGTACCAGGTAAAAGTCTTAACAACAATATGTAAATAACCTGTATAAATGTATAAAGCCTACACAAATGAATCTATCTATCTATCTAACATGCATATGAATATATTTGATCAGAACAACATCTTACTACAAGGTAAAGTATGGTGGTGTATCTGATGGGACATTTGTTAATAAAACAAAAAATATGGAAATAAATATGTATGCTATCACAAAATAAAGTATTTGTAACACCTTTGGTTAAGTACGTAGGAGATCTTTCAAAGAAGCATCCAGTTTCCATTATCAATACTCGGCAGATATAGAAAAATAGATTGACATGACATTTTATGAAACTATAGTTTTATGGATGTGGTTTATTTTGATCATTTTTATATCAATACTAAAGACACAGTTTATTGCACACTACAAAATGACAATCAATCAAACTAACCACAAATCACAACAGGCAGATAATGCCATTTTTATAGAAATACAACAGATCTTATTATGCTGTTCGTTGAATTATCATGTATTATTTCCACAGTTTCATTTTACTGCAGTAAAATATCAACTTTTTTTCCACATCTCTAATGGATTTCCCAATGTTTAATAAAAAAAAAAAAAAAACATAGTGGGATGAATTGTTTCAAATTATGTCTTCAAATTGACATCACAATGTTATTTTTCATAAACACATATTAATTTGACAGTTTTCTTCTTAAATGTTAGCCTTAAAGAAACAGAATATTCTGTATGGAGAAAATTCATAAAAGAAATCACTTGTGATGACAGAATATTAAGCCACTCATGAAAAGATTGATTTTTTGTGATCATTATGTGAAATCAATTTTGATTTTATGCTGAAATTCAACAAATATCCTCTATTCATCTTTGATATGAGGTGCTCTACCCAATTTTGGGCCTTCGGACATAATTCTAGCAAATGAAATTATCATGGGTGAAAAAGATACTGAAATGTTTAAATACTTTGAAAACTTTTTTAGTTAAATTGTAAGATATTGTTAGATCATTATTAAAAGGATTTATAACTATTCCTTTACCCATGTTACCATAACAATCACGTTCTTTGCCATGTTCTATCAGGACAAAGTTCATACTGTCCTTTTTAACCACAGTCTTATTGTGTGAACATCATGTCAGCAATGTCAAAGTTAGCAGTCCAAATTTACACTGCATAATTATGCTTATAAACATAGATTTTCAGCAATTTTAAAGATATCAACATCACATTTTCAGGATTGCTTACTGAAATGTCACTGAATATGAAATATTTACAAAAAGCAAAAAATTGTATGACAGTCCAAAATGGTGTGTCCATTATAAATATGCAAAATATATGAAATATAACAGGACTATTTCAGAAAATTTAAAAAATGATCCACAACTGTTCAAATATCAATAAAGAAGATGCAAAATGGCAATATGTCGAGCCCGTTGAAAAAGCCTTGGTAACAGACATGATGCTCTTCAATGCGATTGCAATACAGAGCAAAGTGAAGTTGAACAATACCTGGAAGGATCCTTTCAACCTTTGACCTGTAACCTTGATTTTGAGATCAACCTTTGACCACTAGGTGTGACCTTGACCCATGAGGTGCAGACCTTGGCCATGTTACCAACAAGCGGCCTCCTTATGATGAACATTTATTGCAAGTGTTTTGAAAATCCTATAATGCATGGTCAATATACAGCCCTGACAAGGATCATTTCAACATTAGACCTCTAACCTAAATCTGATCCTTGAGGCACAAACCTGGGTCTTGTGTGCAACACGCCCGGTCAACATGGTAAACCTTCACTGCATGTTTTTTGAAAATCTTTTAAGGCATGGTCAAGATACAGTCTGGACAAAGATCATTTTAACTTATGACCTCTAACTTTGACCTTGACCTTTGAGGTACAGGCCTGGGTCTTGAGTGCGACAGGCTGCATCGTCATTGTGAACATTTAGGGCAATTTTTAAAATCCTTTAATGCATGGTCAAGATACAGCCCGGACAAGGATCATTTCAACCTTTCACCTTAACATGGTCTTATGCACAACACGCCACCTCATCATGGTGAACCTTCATTGCAAGTTTTTTTGAAATCCTATAATGCATGGTCAAGTTACAGACCGTATAAGGATCAATTCAACCTTTGACCTTTTGAGTACAGAACTTGGTATTGTTTGCGACGGACCGCCTCATCATGGTGAACCCTCATGGCAATTTTTTTGTAAATCCTAAAATGCATGGTCAAGATACCTAGCGAACAATTTTAGTCCCGACGGGTGAAGCACTTTCATACGCACATACTCAGAACAGCCATTGTGACAACGATGCCTCGCTCACTTCAAGCAGGCTCGACAATAAAATGGAATAATGTTAAGCTAAGTGAATATAAATAATAAATAGTTTTGTTTGTTTTGTCCCTGCAATATCCATCCAAATACTCATCAATGTTATCTTTACGATGACAAAAATAAAAAATACCCTAAAATCACAGATACAGAATGACAACAGTGAGAAGAAATTTTGGATTTTCCTTTCAACCAAATAGTGTACTTCTGTATTAAAATGTTTAACAGTGGAGTCAAAATTTTATCATTGCAGCAAAAACACAAATTAATTATATATTAAAAATAAATGAAAGTCATTGGCTCTTTTAGTCAAAAGCAATGCTGTTATCTTATTGGAATTATTCAGAAAAACAGATGTAAAGGACAAAAAGGAATTTAAAATCTAGCTAAACACATCATCAAACCATTCTGTCAACAATGTTTTCAGTTTTCCCATGCTGGCCGACCAGATATGTATTTATGGCGTAGAAGTGAACGAATGCGCCAAGGAACACGAAGCAGTGCCAGATGGCGTGGGCAAATGGAATAATGCCATCACACTTGAAGAACAGGACCCCAGCCACATATATCACTCCCCCCACAGCAAGCTCATGCACACCTGATGGATCTGTCTGAAAATAGTACAAAAATGATGAATTATGACCGTGAAAAATATTTACAACTCTCCATGCCAATTTAAATTTAATTAGTTAGTTATGGGTCAAAACCTATGCATTTTATTTACTAACAAAATTCCTTTATTTACATGACTGTTATACAAAGAATATCAGGAAATCAAACTATTTACATTGTATGACCTTGGTGCATGAGCAACTAACCACAAAATCAATAGGGTCATCTACTGATCAGGAAAGGGGTCATCTACTGATCAGGAAAGGGGTCATCTACTGAACATGTTAGGGGTCATCTACTGATCAGGAAAGGGGTCATCTACTGATCATGTTAGGGGTCATCTACTGATCAGGAAAGGGGTCATCTACTGATCATGTTAGGGGTCATCTACTGAACATGATAGGGGTCATCTACTGATCATGTTAGGGGTCATCTACTGAACATGATAGGGGTCATCTACTGATCATGATATAAGTCATCTTCTGATCAGGAAAGGGGTCATCTTCTAATCATGATACAGGTCATCTGCTGATCATGAAAGGAGTCATCTGATGATCATGTTAGGGGTCATCTACTGATCATGATAGGGGTTATCTACTGATCATGTTAGGGGTCATCTACTGATCATGATAGGGGTCATCTACTGATCATGATATAAGTCATCTTCTGATCAGGAAAGGGGTCATCTTCTAATCATGATACAGGTCATCTGCTGATCATGAAAGGAGTCATCTGATGATCATGATAGGGGTCATCTATTGATCAGGAAAGGGGTCATCTACTGATCATGTTAGGGGTCATCTACTGATCATGATAGGGGTCATCTACTGATCATGATATAAGTCATCTTCTGATCAGGAAAGGGGTCATCTTCTAATCATGATACAGGTCATCTGCTGATCATGAAAGGAGTCATCTGATGATCATGTTAGGGGTCATCTACTGATCATGATAGGGGTTATCTACTGATCATGATAGGGGTCATCTACTGATCATGTTAGGGGTCATCTACTGATCATGATAGGGGTCATCTACTGATCATGATAAGGGTCATCTTCTGATCACGAAAGGAGTAGTCTACTGATCATGTTAGGGGTCATCTACTGACCATGATAGGGGTCATCTACTGATCATGAAAGGGGTAATCTCCTGGTCATGACCAATGTATGTATGTATGTATGTCTGTATGCATTTCTTTAGACCTTGCGGTCAAGGATAACCTGTGAAAGTGCAAGCACTTATTTCCAACAGGGTCCTTTGTTTTTGCTGAAGGGACACTAGCTGAAGAGACAGCGGTGGGATACAAGGAAGTCCGGGTGCTATACCCTAGCTCTTTTTCGAAGAGACCCCTAGGTTCTTTTACGTGCTCGGTGTAAAGCACCGATAAGCGGGGTACAACTTTCTGGGGTTAAACCAGTACTGAGTATACCACTTTTCCAAGCACTACCCTTTAAATGCCGAGCGCCAGGCAAGGAAGCTACTTGTACCAACTTTTAACATCTTTTGGTATGACGCAACCAGGGATCCAACCCACCACCTCCCGCTACATAGGCGGATGCTTAATTACTAGGCCACAGAGATGGTTAATATAAAAGGTGTATATAAAATTTGAAGATTAAACAACAGATCATTCTCACTTTGACTGGAAACTATTTTATGATATAAACACTGACCATGTATACAATGTTGAACGGACTCTTCACCAATTATAAAAATACATTGATCAGAAAATAATGTGTGATACCGATGATGTTCACACTGCCGAACAAAGTGATCCCTGTGTCTGCCATTCTTTGAAGGTTTTTCAAAGTCTTAAGTGCATGAAGCTGGTTTGAAATGAATAATTTCAAGCTTACCATGTGTGTGACTGCATAAGCTGGACAAATTCCTATAATAAGGTAAAACACTACCTCTAGCGACTTGTATCTGAAAAACAAGATAAGTAGACAATAGTAAAAATATATTCATGTGTAATAAAAATAGTGTGTCATGTTTATTTACAATAAATTTATCGATTATAAGTAATCTAATTCATCTGAGCATAAGTTTCTCAGAAATAATGTGCTAGATAAAGAACATTTCTGAAGCAAGAACATGTATAAGTTGAGTTGTACACCCCAAAGTCATTCAATAACATTCATGTTCCAGAGTGAGATTAGCACAGTGTATCACTATAGAGCGGACATTAGCCACAGTTTGCAATGTTTAAGTTTAGTTTATACCGATTTATTTTAGCTCAATCATGAAGACAGCTGAATGCAGGTAAGAATCAGCCTTGAGTGTGTTCCTTATGTAAAAAAATCACAACAGTACAGGTTTTTCCTTTTGATAAACCATGAGAGTGTACCCAAGAGACATGGTCATATAACCTCTAGACTAGACTAGACTACTTGCACTCTATTTCAACAATCAGAGGCAACATCTAAGAAGCATAACACATGTCTTCAATGAAGCTCAAAGCATGTAAGGTGACATACTTGCTGTGGAAGAGGAACTGGTAGATAATGCCAAGTACAGCCCCGACCCAGACCACCCACATGAAGAAATTGTCCACACCTCCGAAGTCCTTCAGCAGCAGCCTGCCATGGACATGGGAAATGTTTAACTATGTTTAAAACATGAAATTGTATTCATAAACCAACATGAAAATCAAACTCAACTGCAAAACTGAAACAAACAACCTTTAATGCCTACACCAATGAGATTGAATATACTATCTGCATGACTTTGCATATCTATTTTGCAAGTTTAACCATATGTCCATGCCAAACAAGAACTAAAATTTGTGATGAATTCATTCAACTTACCATGATGTCAATAAAGCAAATTTCATTAAACTTACCAAGGAGTGTAGGAAGCGGAATTCACTGAACTTACCAAGGAGTGTAAGACACGGAATTCATTAAACTTACCAAGGAGTGAAAGAAGCGGATTTCATCGAATTTACCAAGATGAGTAAGATGCGGAATTCATTTAACTTACCTGGGAGTGTAAGAAACGGAACTCATTTAACTTACCTAGGAGTGTAAGACACGGAACTCATTTAACTTAACTAGGAGTGTAAGACATGGAACTGATTTCACTTACCTAGGAGTGTAAGACACGGAACTCATTAAACTTACCAAGGAGTGAAAGAAGCGGAATTTATTGAACTTACCAAGGAGAGAAAGAAGTGGAATTCATTGAACTTACGAAGGAGTGAAAGAAGTGGAATTCATTTAACTTACCAAGGAGTGAAAGAAGTGGATTTAAACGAACTTACGAGGAGTGTAAGACGTGAAATTCATTGAACTTACGAAGGAGTGAAAGAAGTGGAATTAAACGAACTTACGAAGGAGTGTAAGACGTGAAATTCATTGAATTTACTAAGGAGTGAAAGAAGGGGAGTTCGTTTAACTTACCTAGGAGTGTAAATCGTGTAATTCATTGAACTGGAGTTCATTTAACTTACCTAGGAGTGTAAATCGTGTAATTCATTGAACTTACGAAGGAGTGTAAGACGTGGAATTCATTGAACTTTCCAAGGAGTGAAAGACGAGGAGTTCATTCAACTTACCAAGAAGTAAATGAAGCGGAGTTCATCGAACTAACCAAGGAGTGTAAGACGCAGAATTCATTGAACTTACCAAGGAGTGAAGGAAGCAGAGTTCATCAAACTTACCAAGGAGTGTAAAACGCAAAATTCATTGAACATACCAAGGAGTGTAAGAAGCTTAATTCATTCAACTTACCAAGGAGTGAAGGAAGTAGAGTTCATCGAAATTACCAAGGAGTGTAAGACGCAGAATTCACTGAACTTACCAAGGAGTGAAGGAAGCAGAGTTCATCGAAATTACCAAGGAGTGTAAGACGCAGAATTCACTGAACTTACCAAGGAGTGGAGGAAGTAGAGTTCATCGAAATTACCAAGGAGTGTAAGACGCAGAATTCACTGAACTTACCAAGGAGTGAAGGAAGCAGAGTTCATCGAACTTAGCAAGGAGTGTAAGACGCGGAATTCATTGAACTTACAAAGGAGTGTAAGAAGCGGAATTCATTTAACTTACCAAGGAGTGTAAGAAGCAGCAATGAAGATATAGATCACTGCTCGGTCACCAATGTGCAAACAGTGCTTTAGCTTGCTGCAAACACAACAAATCACTTAGGCTTACATGGGTTGACATTTACTTTATTCTTTAATGCTTAACTTTACATAAATAATTATATCCAAATTTTAAATAACTTCAATCAATCCTGACCAATAACACTGTCTTCAATGAGCAAACTTCAATTTTGCATAATTATTTAATGTAAAGTATGCCCAAAATGAGTTACAAGCTACTGCTTACCTTTTAGTCCTAGCAAATGAGAGTGAGTGATACATGGTGGACGTAGTGAACAAAAAGAACAGTGCCATGCCGTAAATAAGGAGAGCGGCGACCTCGGTTGGGGATGAGGCTCGCTCCTGCATTATCTTCAAACCATAGAGGCTCGGAAATATACAGATCTGTGAACAAGCATTATTCATGTGAAGAAAATTACATCAATAAATATACAGTAATTATAGCATGATTTCAAAAAACAACTTCAAATGCCCTCAAAGTGATAGCCAATACAATGTACACGAAACCAATAAGCGTGACTTGATCTTTTAAAAGAAGATCTGCGTCTTGCAAAAGACACTTTATCTTTTAGAGATTAACATTTTTGCCTATTGATTTTAAATGTCCTTGGATGAAAAGGAAACAGTCTAGACATGAGCATATGAAATACAATTGCATAATTTCACCAAATAACCTGAAGTGTGAACACGACATTTGAGGCAGGGACCTGTTGACTGGGTCTTATGTACGTTTCCACATGGTAAACATTTGTTCTGCTTTGTCGCATGGATGAAAAAGTTACATATCGGACATTATCAAATGTTTTGTAGTTGTAACCTCTAATTGTGATCTTTGAGGTGCAACCTGGTTCAAGCCTGCCTCTCATCATTCCTATTTAAGTTAAATTTGTTCCAGATACATACTAGACATTACCATAACTTTTTTATGTAATGTAATACCAAAGTGTGACATTGATCTTTAAGGTAGGAACCTAGGTTTTGAGTGTGACACATCATCTTCAAGTGGTCAACATTTGCAATGCAGCTAGTTATTTTAAATTCATCGAATGCATGAGGAAATCACACTCCAGGCAGGACTATATGTTAAGTAATTGCATACTTGTGCCGAGTAAGATTTAAGTGTGACCTTGACCTTTGAGGCAAAACCTGTGTCTTGCTCATGACTCATCATCGTCATGTGGTGAACATTTGAGCCTTATTTAATTTATATTTGTCCCATGCATGAGAAAGTTAAAACCGGGACATTGAAATTCAGACGTCAAGACAGACAGTGCGATTACTATATGCCACCCTTAAAAGGTATCAAAATACAGTAAAAAATATGAAAGTATAGAAAATGATTATTATGCAAATAAAAGAAAAATCTGCAATGTATTTCCATACTGTCCAATTTGGTGTCCGATAAGCATGTGTATCTGTCTGGAATGGCTTACAGGTTAATTACACTATCAATATGACCAACTTAAATATCAAAATAATACACATGAAAAACAAAAACAAACAAGAGATGTTTGTCAAACATTATGCCCCCTGAGCGCCAAGTTGCCAGAAATATTTGGACAATTGAATGAAATATGCATGGACTGAAATGACAGCTGATTTGTCATTGGATGCATATGAGGCAGGTCATCTACTGGTCATACCTAATCTTCATGTCAAGTTTGATGACCATAGGTCCGGGAATTGTTGAGTTATCACTCGGACAAGCTTTGGTCTTCCAACAGACCGACCGACATGTGCAAAGCAATTATATAACCCCTCTGCTTCGAAGGGGGGCATAATTAAACTAGATGTTCACTGAAAACTGATACTTCAACTCATGCATTTAGTGACATATAAATTTCTACTGTCTACTATATAAGAAAATAAAATATGGACAATCAGAAAACCTTTTTTCAGCTTACAGTCACACTGACCTTGACCTTTGACCCACTGACCTCAAAATCAATAGGGTTCATCTGCTGGTCATGACCAATAAGCCTACCTAGTATGAGGTCCCTGGGTCAAAGCGTTCTCAAGTTATTGATCGGAAACCGTTTTTCATGTTAAGGTCACACTGACCTTGACCTTTGACCTCAAAATCAATAGGGTTCATCTGCTGGTCATGACCAATACACCTACCAAGTATGAGGTTCCTGGGTCAAAGCGTTCTCAAGTTATTGATCGGAAACCGTTTTTCATGTAAAGGTCACACTGACCTTGACCTTTGACCCACTGACCTCAAAATCAATAGGGTTCATCTGCTGGTCATGACCAATAAGCCTACCTAGTATGAGGTCCCTGGGTCAAAGCGTTCTCAAGTTATTGATCGGAAACCGTTTTTCATGTTAAGGTCACACTGACCTTGACCTTTGACCCACTGACCTCAAAATCAATAGGGTTCATCTGCTGGTCATGACCAATACACCTACCAAGTATGAGGTTCCTGGGTCAAAGCGTTCTCAAGTTATTGATCGGAAACCGTTTTTCATGTAAAGGTCACACTGACCTTGACCTTTGACCCACTGACCTCAAAATCAATAGGGTTCATCTGCTGGTGATGACCAATACACATACCAAGTATGAGGTCCCTCGGTCAAAGCGTTCTCAAGTTATTGATCGGAAACCATTTGGTATTCCGACCGACCGACCGACAGACAGACAGACCGACCGACCGACCGACCGACCGACATGTGCAAAACAATATACCCCACTTTTTTCAAAAGGGGGCATAAAAAAGCTTTCACAGAATAAACAGCTCTGCAAATGTATATTTAAGAATAAAGGTATACATACCCCATGAGTGAACATGTTGGCTAGATGCTCCAAGTCTGTTGGCTTGTAGTGCTCCCCATGACTAGCTCTCTCATTCTTTAATCTACAATCAGCATAGATATTTTACATTGACAAGCTATATCAAACAAATTTGAAAAATTCAAGTATACTTGGTAAATAAATATTGCTATTAGCTACATATTATTGGCGATCATCTAAACTTGTCGGACATGTGAAGGTAGATTTGAATCCCTAGAGAGAAAGATTTTGGTCCAAAGAGGAAGATTTTACATAATGTGCTTATTCCACAATTTCTATAGATTTTGTTTGTTTTAGGTACACTTGACATTACATTGTGTTGTTACTTGTGTCCTCGATTAACCTTTTATGTATTTACTGATGGTAAACACTAACTCTTTTCTTGCTTCTTGCTTCAATTTTCATAATTTTTAAATTCATTTTCTAGATCACAAGAAGGCCATTATGTAATTTTCAAAGCAAAATAATACTTTTATGAAATAACAATTACAAAACAGGAAAGTTATTTATGTAGATGTAGGTGGTAATAGCCTTCCTGATCATTACAAACTTAAACAAAGGATAGTTGCCTTATGGCCCTCCATCCAAATAGCTTGCATTTTTATTGCAAGATCCAGACTCATCCTGACAAAAGAGAGTTATTTTCACTCTATTGCTTGTCATAGCAACCACATTTTTTGTTTGACAAAAAGATTAAAAGGGTGTGCATAGCTTCCTAATTGCCCACTTTCTAGTTTAAAAGTTCCATTAACATGTATTGCATACTTCTTGTTTGAGTAATTACAACTTCTAGTTTTTCAGGACAGACTTACCAACATTTGTGGCTTTAAAATTTCTTCTTAAAAAAATAGCTCAAACATAAGCAGATGTTTTTATCAGTATTTCATACAGTTAACGACACAAGAAAAGTCCTAACCCTATAACAATCAAACCAGTGAGCATCAGATGGTGCTCCAGGACAGATGGATGGAGACACAGTAAACCTATAGTCTCTGCCAGTGAAACCAGAAGGAGACAAAACACTAGAATTCCATGAACCAGATGTGTAGCCTGTTGGAAGCGCTGAAAATTACTCTAGTAGTGGTTACCATGACCATGACCTTTGACCACAATATCAAAAGGGGTCGTCTACTGACCAAGGCTAATGTGCATACTAAAGTTAAAGACTTAACAACAAGTAATTCAATAGCAAACAGTAATCTCTCAGTGTCTGCCATCCTTTGCACCTGACACAAATATTAAACAAGAGTTGTTTGTCAAACATTATGCCCCCCATCCCTTGAGGGCCATGTTGTCAGGATTATATGGACAATTGAATGAAATATGCATGGACCGAAATGACAGCTGATTTGTCACTGACATTGGATGCCTTTGAGGCAGTTTTAAGATTATGACCATTCAAAGTGTGAGGATAGAGTGTGTTATGACCATGACCTTTGACCTCAAAATCCATAGGAGTCATCAGCTGGTCAACAAAAATCTAAATATCAAGCCTGAGGGCCAAGGGTGCAGGCATTGACAAGTTATCACACAGACAAGCTTTTTTCAAGGTCACCTTGACCTTTGACCCAATGACCCATTAAAATCATGAGGGGTCATCTACAGGTCAGACACAACTCCAAGTCAGGTTTGAGTGCCATGGGTGCAGGCATTGCCGAGTTATCACTCGAAACATTTTCGCATTCAAGGTCACTGTGAACTTGACCTTTGACCCAATGACTCCTAAAATCAATAAGGGTCATCTCCTAGTCAGGCCCAACTTCCATGTCAAGATTGATGATCATAGGTTCAGGCATTGTTGAGATATCACTGGGAGAAGACTTGTTAACTTTTTTGCGTTTAAGGTTACTGTGACCTTGACCTTGGCCCGATGACCCCCAAAGTCAAGAGGGTTCATCTACTGTTCAGGCCCAACCTTCATGTCAAGTTTGATGACCATAGGTCCAGGAGTTGTCGAGTTTGCTTTCAAGATCACTGTGACCTTGACCTTTGACCCCTAAAATCAAAAAGGGGTCATCTACGTGTCAGGCTTAACCTCAAAGTCAAGATTGAGGGCCATGGGTGCAGGCATTGTCGAGTTATCACTCGGACAACCTTTAACCATTTAAGGTCACTGTGACCTTGACCTTTGGCCCGATAACCCCCCAAAACAATAGGGGTCATCTACTTGTCAGGCCCAACCTCCAAGTCAAGATTGAGGGTCATGGGTGCAAGCATTGTCGAGTTATCACTCGGACAACCTTTTACCATTCAAGGTCACTGCGATCTTAACCTTTGGCCCGATGACCCCCCAAAACAATAGGAGTCATCTACTTGTCAGGCCCAACCTCCAAGTCAAGTTTAAGGGCCATGGGTGCAGGCATTGTTGAGTTATCACTCGGACAAACTTTTACCATTCAAGGTCACTGTGACCTTGACCTTTGGCCCGATGACCCCCAAAAACAATAGGGTTCATCTACTGGTCAGGCCCTCCAATTCAAGTTTGAGGGCCATGGGTGCAGGCATTGTCGCGTT
This sequence comes from Mya arenaria, assembly GCF_026914265.1. NCBI lineage: Eukaryota > Metazoa > Mollusca > Bivalvia > Myida > Myidae > Mya > Mya arenaria. The sequence goes on from NC_069123.1 coordinate 50,445,445, forward strand.
ATCACTCAGACAACCTTTTACCATTCAAGGTCACTGTGACTTAACCTTTGGCATGATGACCCCCCAAAACAATAGGGAGTCATCTACTGGTCAGGCCCAACCTCCAAGTCAAGTATGAGGGCCATGGGTGCAGGCATTGTCGAGTTAACACTCCGAACAACCTTTTACCATTCAAGGTCACTGTGACCTGGACCTTTGGCCTGATGATCTCCAAATCAATAGGGGTCATCTACTGGTCAGGCACAACCACCAAGTCACAAGTATGAGGGCCATGGGTGCGGGCATTGTCGAGTTATCAATTGGACAACCTTTTACCATGCAAGGTTACTGTGACCTTGACCTTTGGCCCGATGAATCCCAAAAACAATAGGGGTCATCTACTGGTCAGACCCACCTTCCATATCAAGTTTGATGACTAAAGGGTTAGGCATTGTTGAGTTATCACTTGGACAAGCTTTAAAATATTTTACCATTAAAGGTCACTCTGACCTTGACCTTTAATCCGATGAGCCCTAAAATCTATAGGGGTCATCTACTAGGCAGGCCTAACTTTCATGTCAAGTTTGATGACCATACGTCTAGGAATTTTTTAGTTATCACACGGACAAGCTTTGGTCTACCGACGGACAGACGGACCTACCGACCAACATGTGCAAAGCAATATACCCCTCTTCTTTATAGGGGGGCATAATTAAACAGAGACAGTAGAAAAAATGTCTTGATTGATTTGTGAGTACATTTCTCACTAAATCAGCTTAAGACAGATTTCTTCCATATTAGATATCAACATTGAGAAGTAGAAAACATTGATGGAGTTAGCCCGGTTTACCCAAAGGGTAATATATGCATTGATCCACTTTTTTTTTTACTTCAAGTTGGTTACAATTGCTAAAAATTTCAGACTTTTAATTGTGAGTCTGGAAGCATTTAAATTGAATCTTTTCTGCTGACAATTCATTAAAAACAGATTCTAAGTTGAGAAGCACTTCAATGATCCTGATAAATAACAGTGACAATTTTTTTGTTTAAACACTATTTAAACCTTTATAATAAACACATCTAAAGATAATACAGTGAACGTGATTCCACGTAAGCATAACTTACTGTAACTTTTTCACCAATAAAAAGTAATTTCTTTAAACTCAAAAGCTTTGGTGTTGTGAACTTTTGAGATAAAGAATTACATCCTTTGTTATTTTAAAAATCTATACACCATACCGTACAACTTATTTGGAAAATGATATCTCTTAAGATAACCGATCCATGAGGACAAATTAGATTGGTCAACAGTGAACATGAATATATAGTACACGTTACGGGCAATGAAAGATAGGGAGTTATACACAAAATAGCGATTTGGTAGTGTCTGCATGCAGAGCGAAAGAAGTGGGTTGATCACCATCAGATGCAAATATCCGTTTGTGCAGTGTATTATATTTAGGTTCAATGTAAAAAAAAATCACATTGGATGATAAGAATCAAGGTTATTTAATAGCGAACTTGGTCTCCAAAATTCCAGGACAATTGGGGGCAGAAAGTATAACCAGGCATATAGAAGCATATAAACTGTCTACTCTGGAGCTAGCTGTCAATGTGGTAAGTCTGCCCGCAGATTGAGGGGAAGTCGGTTCAATCCCCACCACAGTGGCTTGATGACAAAGGCTCATTAAAGTCACAATAAATAATTTCAACCAGCCAAAATTATATTTTATACATACTTGAACATGTATATCATCAAAATAATACATTGCCATAAACATAAAATGAGGTTTGACAAAATTCAAAAATACCCTATACTGTAATATGAAACAAGTGAAGAATGATCGCCGGGCGAAAATGTAAACAAAGACCAATTCTTGTTGAAAATTATAACTTCGTAAGCTACAAACAAAATACCTGGCTCATAGATGCAGTGGCCCGTAATATACACGTTAAAACCGGTATTCTTGTCGAGACAAACAGTATACGACGAAAATGCGAATTATCACAAGCGCTAGCCAGACATTGTTCTGTCAAAATGACATAGTACCCGACTCGCCTTAATCGATTAGCGAAAGTGAACGAAGGGCTGGAACCACCCAAACACTCAACTCTTTTCCGATGGTTCCCGTCCTTCGGCTGCTTTCGCTAATCGATTAAGGCGAGCCGGGTACTGCGTCATTTTGACAGAATAATGTCTGGCTAGCGCTTGTGATAATTCGCATTTTGAAGCATTTTCGTCGTATACTGTTTCTCTCGACAAGAATACCGGTTTTAACGTGTATATAACGGGCCACTGCATATATGAGCCAGGTATTTTGTTTGTAGCTTATGAAGAAGTTATAATTTTCAACGAGAATTGGTCTTTGTTTACATTTTCCCCCGGCAAACATTCTTCACATGTTTCATATTACAGTATATGGTATTTTTGAATTTTGTCAAATCTCATTTTATGTTTATGGCAATGTATTATATTGATAATATACATGTTCAAGTATGAATAAAATATAATTTTGGCTAGTTGAAATTATTTATTGTGACTTTAATGAGCCTTTGTCATCAAGCCGCTGTGATCCCCACCAGATGCATACAGCAATTTGTGCAGTCTATAACACAAAATATTCTTTTTTGAAATCTACCACCAAATTAGTTAATGTGATTGACACATTTGAGTAAGACTATGCTATCAGCATTTAATCTGATTCAGTATCAATATCACAGTAAATCACTCGTAACTGTACTAACTTACTTCGAGGTGTCAACAGAAAACGAAATATTTCTTCTCAGCATTGTTGGAAATTCTCAGTCAAATCGTCCGGGCCAGATTCAACTGCAAAAAAAAACACATGCAAAAACACACTATATGTTACAGACTGTCATCCGAAAATCTTCGTCCGAAACTAGAAAACTTTAATTTATTCGGAAAGCAAACACCACTAAAAACACACCGTAATAAAACGTAATTTTATTTCGTTAAAAAAAAAGAAAAACAAGAAACGCCAGTATGTGGTTTAATTGGTATCTTTTGTGGTAAAATCGGCTGAAATAAATGTGTTTATACCTGTTGTCATGAATTGTGCATGGCGTACTCTTCTTTATCGAACCAAATGTCATCTCGCACATGAAACGGACGGAGCACACAACAGTTTTGGGAACAGCTGAGAATTCCCCGTGCAGAAATACAACTGAGGCAATTCTGTCAAGAAATTTTAAATAAAGTTATCATCGGGTTGCACTTGACCACTTAGAAAGCCGATTGTGTCGTAAACCGTTAAGCACTAAACACTTCTTCCAATATTGTGCTCATCAATTCTGAGTTTGATTACTATCTATCTCTGTTTAATGTCAACTCCTCTTCCGAGTGTTCCTGACATGAACGGTGCGCGCCGGCTTCACTGTGGGGGAATGGACACCGGATATAGCTCAAAAAGTGATAAATCGATAAGTGTTTGATTTTGACTCATGGAAAGTTTTCTATAATTTCTTTGTATTTTATGGTTATATATTATCAAACTCGATGTGTTTCGAATTAATTGATCATGTGCAATATACGACTATGATGGAAATGTGTCTCCTCTTTTGTATAATAGCCCAATTCTCGCCGAAAGTAGCATGATCGCTCACAAATGTTCATTTATGTGGTACGATTTCAAACATAAATCAACAAAGTGAAAATCAAAATAAAAACTGAATCGAGCGATTTCTTTGTAATAACATTATCTAGTAATGTGTAAGTTATCAATACGATGTTTTGTTGTTACGGAGATATTCATACCTTTTGATGCCTTGGCGGTGTACTGGGTATAGATGAAGCAAATAAATAAATGCACAGGGGAAAGCTATTAAGTGGACTGGGGATAGTAACGATGTATTTAGAATAAAGAGACTGTGATAATGATTACGGCCTTTTACCTATACGCGAGCTCGAGGGAAATTGTTCGATGTTGTCCAAATCGAGGGATGACAGCAAAAAAATGTTGCTGTTTTTTGTATCTGTATGCACTTAGAACTGTTTCATTCATACAGATTAGTTTACCATGATGTGTTTTTCACAAGCATCAACGTTCGAGTCGCAAATATCTAAATATTTGAAATACGCCAGTAATCTGATTTATTTAGGAACACAAAACATTTGACCGTATAATGTATGTGGTGTTTGCCATTCATGTATACAGTATTGCTTTGTAAATCAAGTAGGTACGTTTTTGCACACAGAAAGTCATCAGTAGGGAATGAGATATTGTGATCAAATTTGGAACACGTGAAGCTTTTTTCTAAGCTTGGGTCGATGTTGCTATTACTTAGAACAGAATAATGGTCTCTGCTCGTTCACTTCAGTGAGAAAGTATGTATTGTGACCAACCCTGACAATTAAGCAGCTTGCATATGTACGTTCATTTAGGTGAGCATGGATCAAACTCATTGTTAACTAAAGTTTGCTCATTAATTTCTTATCAAATTGTACTCCCACTTTTTGCAGATTATTTGAAACAGACATACATGTATATTGTATATTAGCAGTGTTACCCTTCAATTTTTGTCCCATTTTACATGTTATCACCAGCCCACATATCTCAACTTTGAAACTATCCTCAGTACATAATACGGCTATCCCCAGTACAGTACGGTGAACATTTCTAAGGGCATATCTTTAACAGTTTAAAAGTTCCATTGCCAGTTCTTACATTAAAAATAGTTGAGCTTATGCTTGTGAAATCCTTCGATTAAGATTTTTTATTCATTCGATATATTTCCTAAAAATAACAATACTTGTCGAAATTCTGTAAGTTTCGAGGTGATCATCTCAGATTTGAAGAAACATATTATGGGGTCTGCTAAATCGTAAGCACTTTAAAGTATACCATAGGCCAAATTTGGCATTCAGCTATTAGTGCAAACACTTGTTTCATTTGTGGATACGGTAGATATGCGTTAACACAGCAAGGTCTTACCTCTGGTAAAGAAAAACAACTGCATAATTGTCTGTTTACTTATCACTTTTTGAGCTATATCCGGTGTCCGTTCCCATACAATGAGCTTGTTAGTGAAAAAAATAAAACACTGATGAGGCAAATAACATCAGAAAAGTGAGAACTAGGGTATAAAAGAGAACACAATTTAGGTAACATGCTAAAAAGTGACTGGTGAACTGGTAAAAGGATAAAAACACTGCTCGCTTATCTAATGCTTAATGGTTGCCACAGCCACTTTGAATGTGTCAGGGGTGGGGATAGTGACAATATGATTTGGCAAACTCTTCCAAAGTAAAACCTAGTGAGGATAGAATGAAAATTTGCGATAGTCAGTTTTTACTTGAATTTGTCTGAAACATAGTGGGTGCATTAGTCTGGTAAATCTTATTGGTGTTTGAATATAAGATGGCAGCGTAATAGCAATATGATGATGGTATACGTTGTAAAACATTACAAGTCGGGAATCCAGTCTACGTTGTTCAAGTGAGCGCCAACCAAGACTTTCCTGCATGTTTGTAACACTGGAGAGAGAAGTCATGTTTAACCCAACGAATAGCCCGACATTGAACCATTTCAATTTTATTGGTGTTTGATTTTGTGTGTGGGTGCCAAATTGTGCTTGCATATTCTAACTGCGGACGGACAAGGGTTTTGTAAGCTTAAGTCCTAACACTTTCTGTTTTTGTTTTTATATTTCTTTTAATGAAGTTGAGAGTATTATTTCCATTGGTGGTAATTCTTGAAATGTGAGTGTTCCAGGTGAGATCTACCACCATAGAAATACTTAATGGAAACAAAACTATGGCTTAATGTTGTTATAAAACCCTAAGTTAAGACTATCGGGGACAAAACATAAATATTGCTTCCTGAGAGTACTGTAATGTATTCAACATTATTACTTCATATCTATCATATGTATAGCTTTAATAAATTAGTCTAATAGTTGAACCCATTGTGTCAACTTCTGCAAGGACCTTGACCATTCACAAAAAATTATATGCACTGCACCTGGTTTGAACTTTGTGGCAAGTTGCACCAGTTGCAAAATGTGTCAGCGATTCATTACTTTAAGGCAAATTATTTAAGCAAGCAATATTTTAGTGCTGCCCTATTGTGACAAAAGCTCACCAAACTCAACTTGAGCTACTTGACCCAGATATACATTACTGAAGACCTGGGAAGATTACCATATTATTCGTCCCAGTGAAGACCATGAGCAGTGTCTTCTTACAGAGACAATCTCAAGTGTGGCGAATTTACAATCTGCCAAGACAGGGTTTATACAAGAGGAAGACGGACATTGGATACCTTTATAACAAAGTAAAATAATATACAAATACATAAGTCATTCATAATAGATACCCTTAAATTTGTAAAATTAAGCACATTTAATTGTATCAACACATAAAACAGGCATAAATGTGACTTACTGTGCCTAAAAGACTGAACATTATACATTAATAGTAAAATAAATTATCACTGCACATGACACAAACTATGGTTTGACGAAACATGGCAATTATCAAAAGAAATGCTTTAATAATAAATGCTAGTGAATTCCTCCATGTTATGCCAGTCTATAGAATAAAGATTTGCAGTGCTGGAAGAGCAAAATAATACCATTTATTCATGATTTTTATCCAAATGATATTGCAGTTCAAGAGTAAACATTAATCCATCAACTTAATGTACTTTATTTGGTACCAGTTCTTCACTATAAAATCACACATTTGGTAATTTCAAAAACAGAAAATTATCAAAATACGGAAAAGTCCTGGTCTTCTGGTCCATTTGATAGTTGTAAAACAGGGTAAGAGCCACACGCTTTAGATAGCGAAAACAAACATTTAACATGTGAAATAATTGGATATTAACAAAAAGTTATGTGTGACATCAGATCACACTAATGAACACATGCAGGTGATAAAATCATGAACAGTATGCAAAACAGCACAATAATGGGTATATTACAAGAATGGATACAATACATTAACACATTAAAAATCAGTTAAAATTCCAACTTTAAAAAATAGCTGTCGCCAGTCCTGTCCGGCATTTTATTCTAACCATATACTACTTATTGGTGTTAATTTATTAACTTTAGGGTCAAGCTCCCTCGGAAAGTAAAAAAAAATGATAAAGTGTTTGCTAGTTATTGAGTTTTCTTGCTTAAAGCATGCCATGTTGGCCATTTTGGGTGTGTCGCCATTGATAGTCCTATTATTCAAGTAGCGTTAGTATTGACAAAATGTATGAAAAATGTTATTTCTGTGGTGTATTTTATACATAACTGTTTTAATTTATCAATTCTCAAACCCTCGTTCAAAACACATTACCGATACATTCAAAATTGCAAAAAGTTGCGTGTCGCCAATATTTACATCAGATACGTTAACGCTTTTCACAATACAAAATTTATTGCACAATATAAACATAGAATATTATGATATGGCGTATTATAGTACTGAAGGTATGAACTAACATAATAAAAGTTAAAATACATGGCATGATTTATGTTTTGTTCACACGATGATGCCAAATCCATAAAAGTGCCAGTCAGACAGTCAAAACGCATCAGATATGTTAAGCTGTTAATGCTATTTGCGACAACAACTTGACTGTCACCAGTCCTAAATGTCGGCGATTTGTAAGTATATATGTATACCTTTGAAAACATATAAGAAGTAAAAATGATATAGAAAAATTAGAAAAAAATAAGCATTATACAAATTATGCGCATCAGATACGTTTTCATCAAATACGTTAACAACAAAACACAGATCATCTTATCTCATCGATTTTTCGTTTTTTTAGCATTCGTGAATTATTTCAACTGTTTTTTTAAATGTCATACGTATCCCAAATGATGACGTAATCAACAAGATGTCTGAATATTAAAACATACTCGCTGAACAGGTCATTTTGGTGAATTCGTCTTTATACAGAGGTAAGTGAAACAAGCTTTTATTGAATTTCACATACTTTGACATTATTATTTATTGTTAAACTATAATTTACTACATCTAGTGGGTTATTAATAAAATAATCACTGTCGTTCCTATGAAAAAGCCTCTCAAACAATGTTAACGTATTTGATGAATTGTTAACGTATCTGATTGCACTTTAGTTTGTTTTTGATAATGAACGTATAGCAGTGCCTAACAATTTTGGTGTTGAAACACATGTATTTGTGACCTATTTTCATTGGAAGTGTAGTAAATAATAATAATCGTACTCCGTTGTACATACATGTTGTTAACGTATTTGATGATTTTGTTAACGTATCTGATGATTGTTCTTGTTCGAGCGAACTGAGGAAAATAATAGTGTTGTATCGTCTCCAAAATGTTACAATGCCGTTGGAATTCCTAGTGTTGTATGTCGCAAGTACAATTTTATTCTTTAACCTTTACTTTTGATATTTGTCTAGGTCAAAGATGACCAAAAGTAGAGCCGAGTATCAGAGAGAATATAGAGAAAGAAAAAAGAAGAAGGATCCTAACTATCTGAACTCAGAGCGTATAAGAGCTAAAGGAAACAGAGTGTCGATATCCAAAACGAGTAAGAGAGAACAATCAGCAATAAGGCATAGAAATAAAGAGTACAGTAAAAGATATAGAGCCAAATTAAAGATTAAATCCACATTGAATAAACCAATCAAGCCAGGAATTGATCTCAGAACAAGTTCCAACAGTATCAAGTTCGACTGATACTTGTATTACGGTAGAACAATGCCAAGAAAATCAAAGTCAGACAACGTTACTACAGAAAATGACAGTAAAGCTCAATTTCAAAAGAAAAAATCAGGCCAGAAGAAAAAGGTCTAAATGTTTGCGACAAGCAAGCTACAAGGTATGTTCACTTATGAACAAGGTAAATGAGCTAAAGAGAGAAAAGAAAACACTGCAGAAAAGATTTCAGAGATTGAAAGAATAAAAAAGAAAGCCCAATACATCAGCTGGTATGTCATCAGTACGGTCTGATGATAAAGGAAATCAAATGACGCCTAGATCACAAACGAAGCATGACTTAAATATCCTTTGAATAAAGAGTCGTTCGAGAAAAGTAGTGAAAAAACTTGAGATGTCAAATGCTATTCTTGCTGAAGTAAGAGATGCAGTACAGAAGACGAAATCTCAGTCAGAGAGAGGAGTGATTATGAGAGTGATAAGTGGCAAAATATTGAAAAAGTACAAGTGTCTAGACACTGTCCGAAAACAGACTGGTCTTGGTAGAAAGGGCATGAGTAAGACAAACACCAAACAGGTCAACCCTATAGTACGAAAGCGCCTTGAAAAAGAGAGAAACATGATCAAGACAAAAGTCATTCAGTTCATGGAAAGAGACGATGTTAGTATCCAGATGCCAGGGAAGAAAGACTGCAAAACTTATGAAGGTGAACAGAGACAAGTGCGCATCCTAAATGATTATCTAGGAAACATATATGAGATATACAAAGCTGAAAATCCAACAGAGAAGCTGTCAAAGTCAGTATTTAGCAGGTTCAGACCAACATATATACTGTTGACAAACTTGATTTCTAGAAATACTTGCCTCTGTAGCAAACACCAAAACTTTGCAATGAAGTTAAAAGCGATGAGATCGGCAAAACTAGAAATATTGCCCAACCCTGAAACAGTAGGGAAAACTATAAACATGGATGGAATTATGGATATTTTGTCCAAACTAGACCATTCAGAAAAGGTTACATTTGAAAAGTGGCAAAGGGTGAATGATGATGATGACGGCAAGAAGAGGATGAAGATTGTAAAGGTGGAAATGGAAAAAGTAGAATTTCAAGTATGATGAGAAATGAATATGACGATTTTCTGGGCCATGTTGGGAGGATAAGATCTCAGTATGAAGCACTGAAACAATTGAAAGCAAACTTGCCACCGAATCATGTAATAGTAAACATGGATTTTGCTGAAAATTTTACATGTGGGAACATGGATGAGATTCAAAGCGCCTACTGGAACGCTGCATCTGTGACACTTCATCCAGTAGTCGTATATTACAAAGACGACTCCGATGAACTAAAGCATACGAATTACATCTTTATTTCCGATGATGGCAACCATAATGCTACAGCTGTGTACACTATCCTGAAAGGTCTCGTTCCCTGCATTAAAGAGATGTTACCCTCCACAACAATGGTCCACTACTGGACTGATAGTCCATCGTCACAGTACCAAAATAGGTATATATTCAACCTCCTGACAAAGCACAAAGAACTATTTGGCACTGAAGCTCGATGGAACTATTACTAATGCGGACATGGCAAAGGGCCATGTGATGGACTAGGGGGTGTTGCAAAAAAACAAGCTGGCAATGCCTGCAAACAAGGAAGGGCGACAATACAAAATGCTAGACTTTTTTAACTGGGCAAAGGCAAACCAAAAAAGCATTGAGTACAAATTCTACTCACAAACTGAGTACGATAACAGTGCAACTGAACTTAACGAAGACAAATCGAAAGCAATCCCTGGAACAATGAAGCTCCATGCGATCATTCATGTAAGAAATCAGTTTTACACAGCTACTACATCTTACCATTGCGCTCGGTGTTTGGCAAATGACCCATGCATGCACTGGGAAACAGTTCAAAACAACAAACCTGAAAACGAAACATCTAATGGTCAGAAGCATGTCCCTGCAGTTGGAACGTTTGTTCTGGCCAAATATGACAGAAAAATTTACGTGGGAAAAGTCTTAGAGGTTGACTGCAATTCTAAGGATGCCATGTTTCATTTATGGAAAAGACCCGAGGCAAAGGTCCGATGCTGCTTTTCGGATGGCCCTCAAGAGCTGATGACTTGTGGGTTAACTTCGAAGACATCATATCTACAATAGAAGAACCTTCCCCCTATGGCAAGACCAAGAGGCAATACCGATTGAACAATGATGATGTCGCCTTAATTGCTGATGATTAATAATTGTTGTTTCGATGTTTAAAGTAACAGTGTTTGTTTTATATGACAGCTAAGAGTTACATGATGTGTTAACGTATCTGATGTGTTTTGGTTGTCACGACTTAATTATCAGAATTGCATTAACAAAAGTGTTTTAATGCTCTATTCATATGCTTTGTGGTGTATTAGAGCATATCACTAACAAACAATACTATAGAAATACCAATGATCCTATTATTTTCACAATTATATGAGAATTATCACTATATTAAAATATTCTCATATAGTTATATGCACCTTAAACTGCGATGTATGTAGTTGTGGTATAAAAATGATTTAACAATTATGGATACAGTTGATGATGTTGGTTTACGCTGTCAATTTTAACTTTGTTGTCAGTTTACTATGTTATTAAGTCAATGATGTTTTCCATCAGATACGTTAAAATTTTAGTGACCTAAGATTCACGTAAAATATATTTTTAGATATCTAAGAAACATTAATCAATTTATACAAATCAACTGAGAAAGTTAACATGTAATACTTACAAAAATGACTTTATATTATGTGGATTATATTAGGATATATGAGGAATGACAGATATGTTATATAAATTGAAATTTTAAAGTTGTCGAAATATAAGTTATGTTTTAATTGAAAGCATAATGACATGCCTCAAACCTAAACAAAACATATCCGATTTTGATTATAATAAATTAATGTTTCTAAATTTCAATTAAAACTTGGTATTAAATAACAAAGTCCACTTTTGACTAAACAATTATCATTATTTAACGTATCTGATGCATTAAAACTAAACCTTCCTTAACTTGACCAGTTCAGACATTGTGTATGTGATTACAAATGACCCACTATCAGTTTTCTGTTGCTTAAGTGTTCTAGTTTCAATAAATATTGAGATAAAAGTAAACATATTCAGGTTGTTTTTCTACATTTTCATCAATGAAGTTGGAATTGTAACTGATTTTGAATGTAACAGACACTATGACACTACAAATAATGTAGTATATTATCTACACAGGTAAATAAAAATTCTATGTAATAATCCATACCTATAAAATCTATGCTAAATTAGTTAATAAAAGGAATAGCTTGCTAAAGACGGGGCTAAAATTTAAACTAATTCTATCAGAAAAAAGTTGATTTTCAATTAATGTAAAATATAAAAAGCTTTAAAAATTGGTCAACAGTTAACATAGTTAATACAAATTGAGCTGAGAGGTATATTTGCGAATTATGAAAATATGGAACAATATTTGAAATAGAAGTGATAAAATAATGAAAATATCACTGAAGAGTGTCGATGCATAGATAAATGGTAATACTGTCAAGTCTGGTTAGATTCTTGGTGGTGCGGTAAATGTGAGCTGGCGGTTGATGCTTCCAGTCAGGTCTTTGAGGGATCGTTCTTCCTGGAGGGTGGGGGTACCTCGCTGTAAAGAGGTCGCAGACTTGACTGGGGATTTCAACTTGTATGGGGAGACCATTGGGGACTTCCGTGGAGATTTTTTGGTAGGAGATTTGAAGCAGTCTCTACAAACTGCCCGATACATGTCAGCCCCTCCTATCACTTCTACCTGCAGATTTTAACAAAAAAAATACACATGAACGGGAAAAAAATCAGAATGCATATAAAAAATAAAAAAGATAACTGTTCAGCTGAGCTCCATATTAAATGTAGTACAAAGTTCCATTTGATATATGCAAAAATGGAATTCTCTTAAAGTGTGGTCATTTTTATCTGTGCGCGGTTTTCATTATTAATTAAACCAACTCTTTTTTTACTAAATGTACTTCATGTGTATGTATTTAAATGTTCAATTATCTATCCATAACCATATCCTTAGATCATTTAGATTCTCACCGACTGGTCAGTGGTCATTCTTTTTGTGAAGTAACCATCAGAATTACATGTCATGCACACTGCAGACAGCTTGATTACATTTTCTGCCAGTGGAACCAGATTCAAGATGTTTCCAAATCCCTGAAATAAGTGTCCAGTTAATGATAGTAACAATACTTGACACACCAGTGTATTGTTTTTTTTAATTTCTATTGAATCACAATGAAAAGTAGTTATTAAAAAAAGTTCATTTTTACCATAGAAGCAATCTTTTTATGTTTATGTTTATTTAATAACAACGCCTTACATTAAAATTTAAATACATGCAGAATGGCTAAAATGCACTCTAAAAACTAAAATAAAGAGCTTGATTGTATACTTTTATCTTATCTTGTTAAAAGATATTATCATAGAATTGAAATGTTGGTTAAAATATGTACATATACCATTTAGATATATCAAGATTAGACACTATCAAAGAAGATAAATCTTCGCATTTATTCTTAAAAAAGATGACACTCTATCAAGCTTTTAAATATAAAATAGGTTCCCTATCGAAGAGTTTAGTCAAATCGGTACCATATGATAGGCAAAGAATAAAAGATAAACAATAACAAAATCCTTTCTTAGCCCAGTGGTCGAAATAAGCACAAGCCTGCAAGCGATGCACTGGTCAAATGCTTTCTGGGCTTCCTAATCCTGAATTTTATATAGCACCAAGCGCTGCTAAGCATCAGTCTTAAGAAGTCGGGCATGTTCAACCAAAAGATGAATTTCCATGACTGTTAGCCATTACTATTGAAATCAGTTAAGAGCCTACCTTTCTCTGGAATGTTCCATCTAATGCTGCAACAATGACCACCTTGCCTTTGTCTGCCATCTCATCACAGAACGACACAACATCTGGGAACTGAAGTAGTCAGAAGGAGTAACATACAAGTCTCTACATAATGGATGTATTTGTTTAATTTACTCAATTAGAATGATACAGCACTTTTTTCTTAACTGATACATTTTCACTTAACTCTGAAAGAAAAAGTTTTGGTAATAAGGACAGTGTTCTTTTTCTGACTAAAAATGGGACTAAAATTCGGCACCACTCACAAAAAAACACACCATCAAGTACTAGAAACAGTATGCTTTTCCCAAAACTTTTAATATTTTTTTTTTATGAAGACATAACTATTAATAAGTCTACTAGTACTGATGTTTTAAAGTGGTCATATTTTCTTTAAAAAGCAGGCTTTGCTTTCTTTTCTTGAAACAATGGTTAAGTTACAATTTTAGGCATTTGGCGCAATTTTTACAATTCAAACGATCCTAGCCTCATTCAAATAACGGAAAAAATGACTTCTTATCTGTAGCACTGCACACAATTATCATATCAACTACTGGAATTATCAACACTTTGCTAGACTTATGTCAGTATGGTTATTTATTAACTAGTATGTAATTTATCATTAAGAAAACGAGCTGTCATAGAGCTCGACTATTCCGCCGCTTTTCAGTGTAAGGATTGACCAAACATGCATGGATCACTGTTAGATTAGATTTCAATGCAATACATGATGTATTTGCTGAGATATTAACATAAATATGGTTACATGCAAAATTCTAACCAGAATTTTTAAGTGTAATAATAAAGGGCCATTATTTGCAAAACACAGTTATCTAACTTGATTATTCAATTAGGTTGGGTGGTTGTATAAATTCTCAATGCAATTCATCCAGTAGTTGCTGAGATATTAACCTATGTGTGCTTACATGCAAAACCTTAACCAGAATTTCTGAGTGAAATAATAAAGGCAAGTATTTGCATTAAATGCAAACTAGAGTTATCTAACTTGCAAAAATTAAGTAGGTTGGATGGTTGAGTACCATTGTATCAAGTCTCAATGCAATACCTCAAGCAGTTGCTGAGATATTAACCTATGTGTGCTTGCACGCAAAACCTTAACCAGAATTTCTAAGTCAAATAATAAAGGCCTATTATTTGCATTAAATGCAAACTAGAGTTATCTAACTTGGTTAATTGAGTAGGTTGGATCATTGAGTACCATTGTATCAAGTCTCAATGCAATACATCAAGTAATAGCTGAGATATTAACCTATGTGTGCTTGCATGCAAAACCTTAACCAGAATTTCTAAGTCAAATATTAAAGGCCTATTATTGGCATTAAATGCAAAGTAAAGTTATCAAACTTGGTTAATTAAGTAGGTTGGATGGTTGAGTACCATTGTATCAAGTCTCAATGCAATACCTCAAGTAGTTGCTGAGATATTAACCTATGTGTGCTTGCACGCAAAACCTTAACCAAGGGGTGACGCCGACGCTTGGGTGAGTAGTATAGCTCTCCATATTCTTCGAATAGTCGAGCTAAAAACCTGCACATACAAACTGTCCTTCGTCGATGCCAATGATTTCGTACTGTAGAGCCTCTTCCTCCAGGTCTGCTAGTTTTGTAGCTGCTACTGCTGGAAGTGTTTGTCTGAAAGCAACAACCACATACTGAATATGCTGCTTTGTCTCAACTGAATACTACAATAGAGAAGAAATCATGTTTCTTCCCCTTCAAGTTGTTAATCATTGCAACATGCTGCATACTACAAATAGCAAATGCAGCAGTCAGAATATAGCACAAGTTCACAACACAGGGTGGGAATTATTTTCACAATGTGAATTTGGCCTCTAATTGTTAGTTTAGTTGCAATAAGAACTAATTTTATTTTCGCAATGTGGCGAGTCGTGAACAGTGCTTCAGACCCATTTCCCCCAAAAGAAAAACTTGATGAGGAAAGGCCTTAAGAACAAAACCTATAAATGCATCTAAATGTAATGTCAAACAAGAGCAGTCACAGACAGCTATATCCCCCGCCTCATGGGGCATTTTTTGAAACGACAGCCAATCAATGGTAAGGGTAGTTTCTAAGGAACATAAGAAATGCATGGGTGAAAGTTTGAATTTTTCAAAATACTGAAAATAGGGTGTTTACATAGGGAAATGCCATTTTTACAATACAATATATAGGATAAATATTTTCCAAAATACTGAATTCAGTATCAATACTGAAAACTTTCACCCATGGAAATGTGTAAAATTAAGAAAGGGCAATAACTCTTTCAAAAAAGGTCAAATTGCAAAAGCCTGACAATATGCGCTGCGTCACTATATAGTCATAAACGTAAGAGGAGTTGCGAAGAAACCAATTTTAAATGTAAAAAAGGGGCAATAACTCTTGCAGAATTGCACGCATAACCTTAACCAGAATTTCTAAGTCAAATAATAAAGGCCTATTATTTGCATTAAATGCAAACTAGAGTTATCTAACGTGGTTAATTGAGTAGGTTGGATGGTTGAGTACCATTGTATCAATTCTCAATGCAATACCTCAAGTAGTTGCTGAGATATAAACCTATGTGTGCTTGCACGCAAAACCTTAACCAGAATTTCTAAGTCAAATAATAAAGGCCTATTATTGGCATTAAATGCAAAGTAGAGTTATCAAACTTGGTTAATTATGTAGGTTGGATGGCTGAGCACCATTGTATAAAGTCTCAATGCAATACCTCAAGTAGTTGCTGAGATATTAACCTATGTGTGCTTGCACGCAAAACCTTAACCAAGGGGTGACGCCGACACTTGGGTGAGTAGTATAGCTCTCCTTACTCTTCAAATAGTCGAGGTAAAAATGGTCGAATCGGGAAAGCCCGACAATATGCGCGGCTTCACTTTATGATCATCAATCTGTGAAAGTTTGGTAGAAATCGCATGAAAAACGTAAGAGGAGTTGCGAAGAAACCAATTTTAAATGTAAAATAAGCAAAGGGCAATTGCCCTTTCAAAAATGGTCAAATCAGGTAAGCCCGTCAATATTCCCTGCTACACTTTATGATCATCAATCTGTGAAAGTTTGGTAGAAATCGCATGAAAAACGTAAGAGGAGTTGTGAAGAAACCAATTTTAAATGTAAAATAAGCAAAGGGCAATAACTCTTTCATAAATGGTCGAATCGGGAAAGCCCGACAATATGCGCTGCTTCACTTTATGATCATCAATCTGTGAAAGTTTAGTAGAAATCGCATGAGAAATGTAAGAGGAGATGCAAAGAAATGAATGTGGGACGGACGGACGCATACACATGCACGGAAGCGCGCCTACCATTACTATATCCCCTCCCCTTTTCAAGGCGGGGGATAACAATAAATATAATATTTAAACACATAAACAGCTTGTTCTTTTTAAACTGTGCAGGACACTCTAATATTTAAACAGGTGACAAATCATTTTTGGGGTTTGCAAACCAATGGAGTCTACCGACTAGTTTAATTTTGAAAAAGATTTTGACTACAGCAAAGTAGACATGACAAGTCTTTAATGGCAATATAACCGTTGCAAGGTTACACAAATAGTACAAGTCCTTATTTAAAGCATATCAAGCCCAGCAGGCTGTGATAAAAAAATAATTTCATGTTTTTCCTATTGCACTTTTAGTGTCTTTTTGCTTAATATTCTCACCAGATAATAAATTAAAACATCAAATTTGTTCTCGAAAATTTGATTTTCATTCAATCACTTGCAATACTGCATAGGGTAATTTATTATTTCAAGCAAGTTACAAA
The DNA here is from genome assembly GCF_026914265.1 of Mya arenaria. NCBI lineage: Eukaryota > Metazoa > Mollusca > Bivalvia > Myida > Myidae > Mya > Mya arenaria. Next base: position 50,462,795 of record NC_069123.1, read on the forward strand.
ACTGACCTGTCATGTGTTGCAATGTTTTCCTTATCATAGCGGATATCTTTCGCATACTTAACCACTAGACAGCTGTAGTTGGCAATCTGGTAGCGCTTCATTCTCCTCATCAACTCTGTTCTGTTGAACACAATTTTATAAAAGATGTGAAGAATTTTGAAGAAAATATTTAAATGAAGTTATTAAGATTTTTCCATAGAATACCTGCATGCAAAAAAACAACAATAAATATCTATTTACTGATATTTTCATTTAAAAAGTTACAGCTTCCTGACGTTTAAAAATAAACCTTAATTTGATCTTTGTACTGGTCTTACAACCAGGCTTAGAATGGCGTATTTGAAATATTATACTTACGTTTTACCAGAAAACATGGGTCCAAAGATAACCTGCAAAATTGAAATAAAATAATAATTTCAAGTGAAGTTTGAAAGAGATTGTAGGAATTCAATTTAGGGAGTGATTTGTCTAATTCAAAAATGGTTATAACAAATCATATCCTCTATACCTTCAAATTAAAAAGAAAATTTATATATATATATATATATATATATATATATATATATATATATATATATATATATATATATATATATAAAAATTCTTTATGGAAAATATGTTGTTAACACAGTACCAGGTTTTATTCAATGTAACAATGGACATTTTTACATTTCACATGATTTAACAAGTCTAAATAAAACTTCTGTTGGTCTTAATATATAGCAGTGTCAGTGTTATTTTATTTTTTGTAGATTCAATATTGGAGATTAAAGTTATGGTGTAAAATGCTTATAAATATTTACATTTGATGACATGCCAGGGGGTGCATGTTCCTTGCAAACTTTGCAATTTATTTTGTTCACAATGTTCAGCGTATTGACAGAGTATGCAAGATCGATGTTCAGGCCATTCATCCATTTTTTTTACAGATTTTAATAAAGAAGTAACAGTGCTGTCAGTTGTTTCTGATGATTTTATAGTCTTAGGACATCTGCTTGTTTCTCAATTTCTATCAGTAGAGGAAGTGCATGGGTGAAAGTTGGAAATTATGAAAAACCTGAAATATTTTGCTGGGGGTCCCCCGCGGGTCCAGGACAAAAACCCTGATAAAACTGATGCCTGTCTTAAATTACTTTAATATATGGCTAAATAATATTTTAAGTTTTTACCAACAAGTTCATACACAAATACAAAGATTTTAATTCATTTGGTCAATAAACTACCTAAATAACAATTATTTGTAGAATATAAACCCTTCATATATGTATACAAAAAATAAAAAAATATTGATTAAAATTAATGAGTTCTGAGTGGATTTCAAGTTTTGAGTGGATTTCACGCTCGATTCCTGTATCACCCTGTACCCTCTTTAACCTATCTTAAATGAAGGAGTTTGCAAAATTGCTTTATTATATAATAAAGTTTATTGGAAACTGATAATATTCAGGTATTTTATTTTAATACAGCTTACCTGAATATTACCCATTTTCTTTGCATGACTTATGATCGGAGAAGATATAGCTGGGGAAGATGACATCATTTTGACCACTTTACAAAAAGTGAATAACAAAGAAACAATTGATATTGCGCGAAAATCTATACAAATTTCCCTCCAACACAATCAGTGTTACCTAAACGCTTAGTTCGACGCGTAAACGTTTGATATTCAATAACGAGGGCATTCGGAGCTCCTCGGCCATTTTTTTCAAAAACAACCTCGGATGTATGCCGGTACATCTGTTGAAGTAGTCCGTATTTTTTTGAATAAAAGCATTAATTAAATGTAGTGTTTAAGAGTTGTATTCATTGCTCTCAGTTTAAATTGATTGACAGTGAAGTGTATTATTGCAAACATAATTACGATTCCCAAGAGTTAAGTCATAAATTTTAACTACTAAATAAGATTACTACGCGATCTATTTGCAGCGGACTTAAACGTACCACTTTTTAAGTATGTAAACCGTCCATATACATCCGAGGTTGTTTTTGAAAAAATGGCCGAGGAGTTCCGAATGTAACGAGGGGTGAAAGCGAAAAGGTTCTATCTTGTTCTTTATTTAATGTCACTTAGAACCTTTTCGCATTCACCCCTCGATATTATTTATTTATTGATCCAAAAGAAAATAATGATATGTAAAATTCGGCTTCTCAGTGGTTAAGTGGGTATAGAACTTTCACTGGACTTCCTAACAGCTACAAAACCACAAAGCAAAAAGGGTCGTGCTAAACTGCTGACCGATTAGCTGACCATATAGAAATAGAAGAGAGTTGCTGACCAATTGCTGACCATATAAACAAAGAAGGATTTTTATGTTTTAAGTTTTTCTGTTTGTTATGTTTGTTTTCAGTGTTTTAAATGTGTTAATGTTATATGAAAGAATTAATTGAATTGACGAATATTCTTTTTTGTTATTCCAAGAGCGTTTCGTTGCAGATAGATGTCTTTTTATCAGTAAAGATAGAAAGAAAACTGTCTACATCCAGGCCACACCACGTGGAGGCGCTCTTACCATGGCCCATTTATTTTTTGAGGGATTGAGCTAGTGAGTAGTGATTGATTGATTGATTGATTGAGTGAGTGAGTGATTTGTTGACTGATTGATTGATTGATTGATTGATTGACTGACTGACTGGCTGCTTGATGTTTTTGAAATCATTTAGAACAATTTGGGCATAAGAATTCAACATCTACATGTGATATATCGACTGGTGCTTTTACGCAATGTTTATGAAACCATTTGGAACACTTGTTACACTGTACTTGATCACCTAAGCATGCAGGTAAATTACACACACAATAATTTTCTATTGAAATGATTTTTTCTTTTTTCCGCCTTCCACTGATCGTTTTTGTTGTTATTGGGAATTCGGACATCTCTTGATTTTCTAAACAGAATACTAAATGTTCTCTGAGCTTTAGTGAATTAAATATTAAATTAAAACAAGGCTTTTTTTGGAAACAGAAAGATGTAGCGTGTGCAATGGCATATAATCCACAGTCTACTGCATTGTCTTGTTTTTGAACAGTAGGTACGACGACATTAATACAATCTTCCGTAGCTCCATAAATTTGTGATAATTGTATTTTAAGCCCATCTGGGACAATTCTTTCATTCGGCCGGTTGTTTCCTAAGCTATCGATGAGATATATCTTGTTGTTATGTTCCATGGATGTTACCCAATGGTCTTTGTGTGTATGATGTATTTGAACGGAGATGTCCTTGCTTGATGGTTCAAATGAAATGTGAGTAGCCCATATGTTTTTAGATTTATCTAACTGTGGAACTTTTTCCGTTAATTGTAACCCCCCAACTGAGTGTCCGAACTGTTTTCGTAAAAGTTTGTTTACTGCTTCCATATGTTGTGAGTGAAGTTTACCGTTATGGTCAGTTATGATATTCTTATCTTTACTTGTCAGCCTTAGGTTTTCGATCCACATGTTTTCATTAATGTGCACGAAGTCGTCGCGACGGTCACATATTCACAGACTGCCAGGGAGCAATATCAACAGCATTTTCAAGAGAGATTCCCAAGAATAAAATTGAAACCGTTTTTAACATAAAAACATATGTAACAAGTTTAGAGGACAATGGTAATACACTCCATGTGCACTGGATACCGGGACATAAAAACATAGAGGGAAATGAGCTGGCTGACAAGCAGGCAAAAGAAGGGGCTAAGAAGGCAGCAGAATTTGATGAAGCAGAATTCAATGATGAAAAGAAAGATGCCAGTGATGTCATGCAAATGATGAAAAGAAAAGCCATTAATGAAAAATGGTTAGCACAATACCGTTACTCTGAGAGGTCTTTCGCCATACATAACATCTTTGTCACACCAGGGGTCAGAAACTGCGGTGGTGAAAAGAAAAGAAAAAGTTTCAGCCAAATCAACCAACTCCTTAGCGGTCACACCCGGCTAAAAGATCACTGGTCAAAACAGACACCAGACCAAACAGACAACTGTTGTAGTGTCTGCCAAGTTCCTGAAACCGTAGACCACTTCATATTCTACTGCAAAAAGTACGATAAAGCTAGAAGAGGACTGGGAGAAAGAACATTGCAAATACTATACAGACATTGAACACCCAATGCAGCAATTACGTTGGGGTTAATTACTACCGGTAGAAATAGAAGAAATAACGAAAAGTGCGAAAGAAGAACTGATGGATTCATTAAAGCTTATATCTGTCGGAAACAAGCAGGCTATAAATATTTCATTTAATTACTTTTTTTCTTTTTAAAAAAACACACAACTTTCCAAAATTCGAAGTGTCAAAAAAGTAACAAGAGTGCAAGTACATAGAATAAGGCACATAGATGATATCGGCAAAAATATTCGATAAAGTACATCGAGACCATAGGCGACGAAGACGCCATATTTCGACAAACAACAACAATTAGTCGGTCAATATACACCGTCAATATAGCCACGGACCTATGTAGGTCCATGATATAGCCAATGTTTTCTCTGTTACGTCATGATCTATACCGACTGAAAATAAAAGTTGATTTGGTTCATGAATAGTAATACATCAGGAATAGGAGCTTGAAATAATTACTCTGACATTGAGAATACATGAATATTGTGATCTTTGCTATATAATTTATTTTTAAGTAACTCGTCATTAGTCCTAGCTAAAGAACTTCAGCGAACACGTTATATATTACCTTTTTGGATGTGTTGTAAACATCAAAAAAATAAATATCAACATTAAAGTTATGGAAACCAGAACTACATTAGTCCAAATAATTATTATATTAATCTTATGTGATTAAGCACTATTTTCTTTAATATAATACGTTAAAAACTGCAGGGTCCTGTAGAATGATATACACACTAGCTTTAATTTGTAAAAGTACATACTAACAATCTTGATAAAACATGTAAAGTTACTGTTGAGCCGATTTGAGGCTATTTTGATAAACCATTGTTATATCGATTCTCATATCGGAAACCAAAAAGATAAAGGCGTAAGTTGCTTTTGTTCTTTATTTTTTATTTGTAAATATAAGAGTTTTAGCATATACGAGATGAGCTTATTTCAAGCCCTGAAAAAAACATTATTACATAGTTATAATAAAATGATGAAATCGTAAAAAATTATGTATAAAAATACAAACAATTTAAAACAAAGACAGATTACATAATTACAGCGAGTTTCGTGCATTTCATGTAGGTTATTACTTTGTAGAACACAATAAAAAGAAATATACATCTAATTCTTATTTTACAATAAAACACACACAGAATGAATGTAAAACATCACTGTAGTTTTTTTTTTGCTTGACTGGGCCTTATCGAAAACGAACCTTGAGCCGGGTTTTAGTTTTTTTCTTTTGGTTATTATTTCTTTGAGGCGCTTAAATTTAAAATGGCGGGTTTGACATAAAAATGTAAACAATGTTGTCGGCTATTTCTTTGTTTGCATATCTACATGTAATTTATCCTTTCACACATTCCCTCATTTTCACTAGGTAATTACTTGTAATTCAATATTCAAAGGCAGTCTATTTTATTTATTACAGCGACGGATTTTAGCTGAAAAAAATGCAGCTTGTTTTGATCTGTTTAATAACAAAAACTGCACACCTCCACCTCACTAATAGCCATTATAGGCCGATCCTTGTCACTTTGCAGAGCGTTCAGGGATAATTTTTAATCATTTTGACATTAAAACATATGTTCTGTCAAGAAAAAAAACTGTCAAAAGACTAAAATAATTTATGGCATTGATCATATTTGACTGCGCATTGACATAGTTTTGGTCACTGCTAGTCCAAATAATTGTACGTTGGCAGATTTTTTTTACGTTTTTTGATATGGCAAATCATACATGTACAAATTGTTTTGTACGGAAAGTTTGAAGTTGTTCTGATTGGGATTCCAGGTTTAAAAATTGCGCCATAAAATAACATAAAACAAGAAATATTACTAGATAATGTTCTTTTAACCCACACGCTAGTAAACATGCATTAGGGCATTGTTTTTTACATTCGCCTAGACCTTGTTTACGGAATGCCGTCTGGAAATGGTACATATCACATGAAATTACTTGAACTACATATCACATGAAATTACTTAAAGGAAAGGCACTTTAATTACAATCATTGTCTGATTGTAGTGAAGTGTAAAAACTCAAGGTAAAATTCCTCTTCTCAACGAAATACTTGTATGAATGTTATATTACCAACTTTATATGATTGAAAACGTTGTAGATGTTGAAAGATACATCATTTATTGTGTCACCTGACTAGGCGACATATAGGGGTTACTTTTGGCGGCGGTGGCGGTGGTGCTTAAAGTTTTGTTGGGGGCATATTTTATAGAATAAAAGAGTTATCAACTTAAAACTTCATAAGTAGATAGATCTCATGGAGGAAAATTGCAGTGCACAATAACAGTAACTATTGCTTTCTTAGTTTTAGAGTAATTGCACTTTGTTAATTTTCATGCTTAAAGTTTTGTCCGGGGCATATCTTGAAGAATATAAGAGGTATTAACTTGAAACTTGATAGATCTCATTGAGGGCAAGTGCAGTGCACAAGAACCATAACTCTTGCATCTATATGTTAAGAGTTAAATTAACAAAGGGCAATAACTCTAAACATATAGATGCAATTTTCGTTGTTAATTTTTGTCCGGCTTAACATTGTTACCTTCATTTCAAATGCCACCTAGACTTGAAAGTTAAATGGCAACATCATTGTCTATAAATGAATAAAATGCCAATCTAACAGCTATAATGTCCACAGTAAATAATATGTGAGGGGACACATCCGACTCGCAGAGTTCTAGTGTAGATTTTGCAGTGTAAATGATTGTTAGTTGTGACTTGATTTGCATAAAACAGGAAAGAGAATCGCCTTTCCGAAATAAAAAAATGTTAGTATTAATTTATGGCTATAACTCAAACCTATGCATATATATTAGAAAAAAAATGAAATTATATTGTTTATATATTATTTGTTTTGTCTTTTTTTTTTTTTTTGAAGGGTTCAGGCAACCTACATTTGTTTATACATATAATTTGTGAAATTTTCTTTTAAAAACTTGTCATGGATAGACAAATGCAGACCTGTCAGGGTCACTTGGATATAGAATTGACCCCCAGCCACCTGCCACAGTCCCAAAACAGCCATCCAGCTTGCTTGAAGATATAAACCCACAATAAATGATTACATTCAATAGTTGTCTTCAATACTTGCATATCTAATTTTTCACACTTAGATTTCCCAGTTTGTGGAATTTTTCGCGCTTCAATTTCACAAAATGAAAAGGCTAGGCTCTCTTGGTTGCACAATGTAGAGGTATAAATATATTTATGTATAAGCGTAATATATAAATGAAGTCAAACTAAATATTCATTTACTGAATATAAATGAATTACAGATGGTTAAATTAAAAATAAATAAATCATTATTAGTCACTGTATCTATGATATTAATATCTTTGATATGATGAATTTCATGATTTTAACACTAATTCAAATGCTGATGTTAACATCATTTTATGTATCAACCTAATAAACAGTAAACTTATATACATGTACATTTTTTTTTTAATGTATTTAAAAAACAAATAATATTGAAATAATTAGGTATAACCTACAGTGTTTGTTATTTTTAAGCTGTTTCAAACGATTGATGTGAGTCCTGAAAATGGGTTAAAATGTGTTTTATGCAATGTGATTTACAAAAATATCCACACAAGCAGGAGGGGTTGGACCAATCCTCACCTCCCCAATTACAAAATATCTTCCGGCGCCACTGATTATACATTGTAAAAACTACTTTCAATTTGCATTAAATATAATCATAGTTTTGATTGGCTGGGATTTTGATTGACGGTTTTCTCTCTTTGATGAATCTCTTGTTGAGAAAAATTATGCTATTATTTCATTCATTTTTTGTTAGTCTTGACATTTAAAGTGACACTCTTATTAAAAAAATCAATACACATGTAAAACAAACATCAATTTGAGCGATACACCCTCAACTACTTACTAAATAATGCATTTATGGAAAATATTAATTACTGGTACTATTACCATTATTATAACCGTGTATTTTATAGCTGAAAACGCAAAAATATTAAATGATTGGTGAATGCTAAAAGATTTACTGCGATCTACTATGGGCTCATAAGGTAGCAATACTGTGTTTTCTGCACATTAATTTTCTTTTAAATTAAACTTGGTATCCTTCATAACAACAACTGTTTTCGACATTTGTTTGTCCTGGTATATGGTATATTAAAACAATTGTATCAAATGTGTTAAATGTTATTTGGGAGTAATAGTGCATCTTAAATTGATGTCAAAATTGAAGTTGGACTTAGAGAAAATTTGCTGTGCTTTTAACAAATACCCTTTACTGGCACTTGAAACAACCTTAATGACTTACTGCGCTTTAACATTACCCTTTGATTTGACACTGAAAATAATGTTTTTTCATAACTATTTATACATGGGGCCATTAAGTGTATGCCGTTTAAACAAATTCATTCTTTATCCTTTTCAGGTTGATCAATTGCAAGGAAATAATTCTTCATTGAAATGGTTTGATTGAATGCATAAAGCATTGTTAAATGTAATAGAGAAAATGGATGAGGAAAAATCCCCATCAGTCAAGGCAGAAAGAAAAAGAGTGTACAAGTCCATATTTGGGCCACAATCAGACTCAAGTTCTGAATCAAGTAGCAGCAGTAGCAGTTTAGATTCTGACGATGAGTTCTCACCACAGACAGGTAAACTGGAAGTGAAAAATGAAATCAAAGAAAATTCAAAAGAAGAAAGTGAAAATACTGAATCAGTAGAAGACAAAAGGAAGAACAAAATGAATCCCATTAAAGAAGAATGCTCAGCCAGTCAGAAGTTGACGGAGGAATCTGTGTCCAGCGGGATACCTGACCTTCTCTCGCAGGACCAAAAGGCAATGTTGAAAGAGCTATTGGTCAATGAACTGAAATGTGCTGTTGATGCTGTTGCTGGAGACAAGACTGACTCAGCTGATGATTCTCCAGATCGACCAACTCAACTGTACATGGGGCCATACGGCAAGATAAGGTCGCCATTTAAGAAGGTCTCATCACTGCAGACATACTCAAAGCAATGCAAGGAAACTCAAAGGTAGATTATGCTCCAACAAAATGTTGATTTATACTGTAAGTGTATATTATTCCTGCTGAGTGATATATTTTTGGCATTGTCAGTTTGTCTCTCTGTCCATCCATCAACAGCCATTACTATGTAACTTCTTGACAGACATGAATGAAATCATGAAACTTTTGTCGAAGTGTGTACAAATGTGTAACCAAAGTGCACTGGCACTTGCACATGCATTATCTGGATCTTTTCAGTAACACAGAAACTTCTCTTGAATTAGTTAAGAACCCTTAAATTTATATGTCTGGAGCCATTTCTAGATGAATTTATGAAACTTATGTCAAGTGTGCATTATCATAGTGTACTTGCGCATGTAATAGTAACGATTCTTTTGGATGAGGGAATTAATGCAAGAGTTATTGCCCTTTAATTAATGATCAGAATGATCAAAGCTAAAAGTCATAACTAACTAACTTATAAAAAGATACTTATGAAACTTATATGATGTATGTATAACTATAGTGCATTGGTGCACATGCAAAATTTGTCTAGATTGGGTAGGTAACATATGAATAATTAATTATTATTCTTAAATTATTAAAAAAAATAGTCCTTTCAGGAAGCATTGTGTGTATCTTTTTATTGAGTTCAATAACACAAACTAAAAATGTGTAATAAAAACTTAATTGGGGGCACAAGGTAATGCTTGAGCATTTTTTCTTTTGATTGGGTATTTGTCTAAAGAGCTGTTGCCCTTTAATTAATATATAAAGTTGTAAACCCAAGTCATTTTTTCTGTGTAACATTAATTCTGATGGTTTATTTAATTGAACTCATGTACAACTGCAGTAAAGTGCTGAGTGCTGCTGTTTAAGCAATGTTATGAAGCAGTTCACTGCATTGAAGTGTGCCATTTTTCTTTGAAATTAAAGGGAATAATCTTAACTTTGTGGTTCATATTTGAAATATTCATTATTCTTTCTAAAGATCAAGGAGTTATTATTACTTGCCTTTAAAACATGTGCTTGCCTCCAATGGTTATTAATTTCCATTACTCATAACTACTTTTCATGTGCCATGTGATTTCTTCACAATTTGATTGATTAATATTACAACATTTAATTTCGCTCATCCCTTTTTACTCCTTCACTGGTTTCATCTACTGTTTGCTTTGCTTTTGCTGTCTTGAAAATTTTTGGTTTTCGACGATGCATCATTGGATGTTGATATCAATTGTTGAGTTGTTTGTAATAATTTGGCTCGATATTAAAGCTGTTTAAAGTAGTTACTGATGTTCAGGTAAGGTTACGGGTTACTTGATTTAATATTTGATTCTGATGACTTGTATCACATTATAGATCATAGAAGTTCACCTATTTACCAGTAAATCAAATTGCTTGGATTCAAATTTTATAGGCAATACAATTAGTTTGTCAATTCATTACATAGAACCAGCTATCAATTTATTATAAAGAAGATAATTGTTTGTTTCAGTGTAAGATCGCAATATATTCCACCGACTTAATACCAAATGATATACTAATTGCAAGTAAAGTCATTTTGGAAACGACATCATTGAAATTTGTCCCAGCCCTGTGTGCGCTGACCTTTGATTTGTAACTGAGAGCGGGCTAATATATAAATATCAATTTTATTTCACTGAGATATCTCTATAAACCACAGGAAAGCATATAATAAACTGAAAACTTTGTCTGCCAGGAAATTGACTTCACCACCACGGAAGCGAGCACGACTGTTTGTGGTAGAGGATGATCATGATGGGAACTTGAGTGTCGAGGAAGGAGACAGCAGTGATGAGGAACCAGGTGACACCAGCGATCAGCAACTGATAGAACAGCAAGGTATGATGGGTATACTAGGGAGATATTCTTATGTTTTTTTTTATTTAGTTTATTGTTGTATTTGTTAATCTTGTTGTACTTTCTGCAAAGCATTATTTAAAAAAAAAAATGTGGTTATGTCTTGAGGTCTTTGTTTTAAAATATGAAAGTTTAGATTTCGTGTTCTGAATGAGGTTTCAGCAATTGATATCAGGGATCTAACTACTGGCACTGACTGTTTTATTTTAAATGGTATAAAAAAGGTAACCTTTTTGTATTTTTTTCTGCTTGTACCTGATTTGATTTTAATGTAAGAGTTGTGTTTCATACAATGTTCGTTCTGCATTTGTTTAGGTGTTGTAAGTGGAGACGAGAGTTCGGAGGGGGAGGGCCTGCAGATCGATGAGTCTGACCAGGATATGGACGGTAAACTGGACGGCAAGTCTAACAAGTTTGCCCTCTCCGCCATCAACGTCAAGTCAATTATACATGTAAGTCTAGAATTAAAGTGCTACACTTTTACAGTACAGTAGTGAACATTTTAAAAATCCCCTGTCACTGTTCAGGGCTTGATCAAATATATATGTATATATATATATGTATACTTTTACATAACAGACTTGGTACTAAGTTAATGCTTGTTGCCTTAACTTTTATTTCTGACAGCTGACAGAATCTACTGATTCCAAATATGTGACTATCAATTAGTGAAAAATAATACCTACAAGCTAGCTCAAAGGTTAATTATTAAAAATGGAATATTATATTTTATTTAAACTGATGAATTATAAAACTTGTCATCAAAGCATTTAAATTTTACCAGTCATTTGACTAAAATCTTGTACAGAAAAAATGTTAATTGTTATTTTTTTATCTATGTTCCCATTTAAAAATATAACCCCCGTGGGAAATGGTCCCTTTAAAAAATTACCCCCCCCCCCCCACAGAAGCAAATTTACCCATTTGGGGTTGAAATTAGTGAAAAAAGACACCCATCCATATACACTACTAATTGCCTTCCCCCCATGCGTTATATGTTTTACTGGAACAGCCCTTACTTCAATGAAAAAAAATCAACATTTAATAAGAGAACACTTTAATACATATATGATTGATTTTTTTTCTGTAGAAAATCATCACAAATGAGAGTGTAGTTGAGATGGTTCGGAAAGCTGTGCAGGAGGAAATGGCTGGGAAGGAGTTTGAGTATGAACCTAAACTCACCCGCGCCAAGCTGAAGCAGTTTGAGGCACAGGGACAGGTACATATTGGTTTTCAAAGCTTTGTTTTAAGCTATGTAGGACTATAAATCTTTTTGTCAACATTGTTTAAATTACCTTAAATATTTTATACTAAAGAAATACTGAAATTCATTCAAAGACTTAATGGATTAAACAATTCTTATATAATTATAACTGTTAAGAAAATGGACCGACTCAGTTCTAAAATGAGAAAAGAAAACAAGTTTTCTATGACTTCTGAAAGCAGCAGGTGTTACACGCAGGCATAATGTGTTGTCAGGTGCCTGTGAACTGGGGTCTGTCACCAGTGAAGCGTCCAAAGGCGGAGTCTCCAAACTTCCTGGAAATGGAGCTGCCAGAGGAGGAGGATGACGATGAGGACTTTAACCCTGACAAGGTATGGGAAATGTCTGTTTGTGTAGGTTGATGCTGGATTCACTTTATGAATAGTTGGTGGAATCTTGATTAAATATTTTATGAAATGCATATATTTGCTGATAAAAGTGTGATTTTATGCTTTAAATGATATGGTGAAATAGTGTTGTTGTTTTTTAAACCCTAGTTATTGTCATAGACTTGGCATTTGTATTATTGTGCAAACACTTTAACCATGGACATAACTCAAATACAAATAGATATTTAAATGAAACTGGCTACAGATGTTGCTGGAGACTCAACGCACATTGATAGCAAGGCTCATAATTTGAGCTTCAGTAAAATTGGCAATAGGTCCTTGTTAGAAATACCATAACACATGTGCATAGCTCTTTACTGAAAGTTGACTCTGCATGGCTCTTATTAATTTTAATTTTATAGACAAAATTACATAATATACAAAGAAATACAGCAAAGTTTGATATCTATATGTTTCTTAATTTTTTGTCTACTGAATAAATGTTGCAGGTGGTTCCAGAGAGTGATGAGGACAGTGAAAGTGTGGTGTCGTCCTCGTATGTGAGCGACATTGGCTCACCTGCCCCCTCCACTCCCTTGTCTGCCCCTGTCACCCCTGGGCTAAATGATTCGACTACCCGGGCAGATATCACACCCACTAACCTTGACTCAGACATCAGTCAGCAGGTATGTGTGGGTATATATAGAAATAACATAAGCGGCAGCAATAGATTATGGAAAATGGAACAGTGAAGTTGACTAGTGTTTGTCAAAGGAAAATGGTATATTTCAATCTACTATAATGAATTGTTGTGTATTTTATAAACCTTTTTATTTTATGCTAATTATATCAAATAGCTGACTGTTGTTTTTTTGTATTGTTTACATTGTAAATATCTTAGTTTTCCTTATGTATCACTGTTTCAGAGTCTTCTGAGTCCTATGGGGCCTCCCCTGGTTGTGAATGTACCCAGATCCAACAAGAAACCCAGCTGCCTACAACAAAGGTTCAAGGTACATACCTTTAGATAATAGATTAAAAAAACATATATCAGGGTAAAACTGGCCATTCAATGACTATTTTGCTGTTGATAGGAGATTCTGTTGAAATTGGAGTAAATGAGATTATTGGCTTGCTTATTCAACAAATAGGAAGGGCCTGTATGGACGTTAGCATCTGTGTTTGGTTAAGTTAAAGGGCAAGTTGTTGTTTTTTACTCATATCTTGAATGCTGTTTGATGAATTGATGTAATGCTTCACTTTGCATTTGTTCAGGGCAATCAGACAATTAAGATAGATGACCCTTTATGACCCTTAATACAAATTATGATTGACTTAAGAAGTTTTGTTCAAGTTTTTCCGCACATTAGGACCATATCGCATAAATATTCAATCAGTTCACGATACTTCACACAAGTGTTAAGGGCCATCAGACAATTAAGTTAGACAACTCTTTATAATCCTAAAAACAAGGTTTTGCCCCTGTTTAACTTAATAAGTTGGGTTGAAGATTTTCGGCATGTTGTGACTTTTGATAATATCACAAAAATTACGCAACAGACATAATATTTTACCTAAGTATTCAAGGCCTCAAGACAATTATGTTAGTTAAAGCCGTATGATCCTTAAGTTATAGCCCCTATTTTCAACATCATCATGCACATATTTCATATATTTCAATAATGCATGGTGTTCAGTTAGGTATCTAATAGACAAAGCGCTCTATAGTCAAGCAAGCTGTCTTACGACAGCTATTGTTTTTATTAATCAAACTCTGATGACTTTCACCCCGCCAGGAATCAGAGGAAATCATAGCTCTGAGAACTCGGTCCAAGTGTCCTCTAAAGGACCAGACGATCTTCGACCTTGAGGCAAACTTTGTTGCACCTGACATCTCAGAAGATTTGTATGACACATCATGTGATGACAATGACTGGAAAACCTTCCTAGTGGACTTCTCCAGACTCCAGCCAGACAGTGAGTAAAATTTGAGCAAAATGTACAGTCATAATAGCCATGTCATAGGATTGATCTAATAAGATGAAATATCAAAGTCTGATGATGTGACATTTAAGTTCTGTTTTTTGTTGAGTTTAAATATTCTTAAAATATCTAGAAAGTGAGTTAATGTATCCTAGATTAATACAGATACATTAATGACTTAACAAGTATGAAACAATTTTATTTTTTTTAAAAACAACTGATCATCTTGACTGTATGATGTGTCACATATTCTCCCTTCCATACTTGTATCATGTTTGTGTTTCAGCAACATTGACAGGGTCGATGGGTGCTTGGTTGGATGAGGATGATGAGGAGGCAGACCCGGAGTACAACTTCCTAGAGGAGCAGGAGGAGTTTGACCATGAAGACTTCCGCAATGACAGGGCCGTCAAGGTCTCAAGTATGTTAATTTGTGTGTTGAATTTATTCTACATATAGTGTATTCAGCAACAACAGTGCAAGTCACTATTGTGTACATGTATAAGTGGAATTACTTCTTTTCACATTTGTTTGATCTCACAAACTCTTTATATCAGTTATTTTCATAATGCCATACAAGAACTATCTTGGTCTCCTGAGATGGCATTTTACATGATATTTAAATATACAGTGTATTATGCAATGAAAAGAATATTAGGTTCTCTAAAACATGGTATGGTTTATTCATTTTAACAACATGAATGAAAAAATTATTCTGAAAATGAATTCTGAATTCGTCTTATTAGCAGTGATTGCAGTGTTAAGTAAGCTATGTTGAATACATCATATTTTGCCAACATTTATTTCTCATACTCCAGAGCGTGAGGTGAACCAGCTGCTGGATGAGCTGTACTCCTCTCTCGGCGACAATGACCCTCTCAATGAGGATGTCAGGCAGTCCATCAAAGTACAGTCAGAGAAAATTGTGTATGTACACATTGCTTTGATGCTTTCAAATAATGCTTTTCTTGTGTTGGTTTTTAGCTCTACTGGCCAAAGGCCAGAAGAGCTTATGTGATGGTAATGTGTATGTAGTATGTGCGTCTGTTTGTCTGTAAACAATTGCTTGTGAACACGATACAGTCTTCAGTTTAGATTGTATCTCGATGAAACTTGTACAGTATTTAGATATACATTAGAGCTCGATTCCTTTCGAAAACCAGCCAGATCCGCCTAAGCATGCCTAGATTATGGGCCTTGAAAGTATTAAAAAATCAGTGCATCTGTAAACAATTGCTTTTGAACACGATACAGTCTTCAGTTTTGATTGTATCTCGATGAAACTTGTACAGTATCTAGATATCCATTAGAGCTCGGTTTCTATTGCAAACCAGCCAGATCCGCCTTTGCATGCCTAGATTATGGGCCTTGAAAGTATAAAAAATATCTGTGCGTCTGTAAACAATTGCTTGTGAACACAATACCGTCTTCAGTTTTGATTGTATCTTGATGAAACTTGTACAATATTTAGATATCCATTAAAGCTTGGTTCCTATTTAAAACCAGCCAGATCCGCCCATGCATGCCTAGATTATGGGTCTTGAAAGTATTAAAAAAATGCTATTTTTAGCTGTGTCTATTCTTAGCCAAGTCTACATGAGCAATGTCTATTTTTAGCCAAGTTTACATGTAAAGTCACAATTGCTTGTGAATGTTTGTTCAAATTATGCCCCTGGGGTCATTACTGGCCATGCCCCTGGGTTCACAGGTTTGGTATACTTAAATTGGGAGTTGTTAAAAACCTTTTTGTCTGAAACAGCTATGCAAATCCTTGCTATTTTGAACTAGGCTTAATTGAGTGGTCCACTACCATGGTTGTTCAAATTATACCCCTTGGGTCAAAACTGGCATTGCCCCGGGGTTCACAAGCTTCCTAGGGACTTATTTAAGAAATATTTTCAAAATCCACAAGGCCCATACCTTTGATATTTGTTGTGTAGCATCATATGATAACCGTCTAGCAAGACATTTGAAATTATGCCCCTTGGGCAAAATCTGGCCCCACCCCTTTTGACTTACTTTTTAATTTTTAAAGCTACAGCAATGAGATTTTGACCATGTGTACTGTTTTGCAAATGAGCATCAATGTTGGCCTTGGATGTCCTTGACTTTGACCGTTTGACCAACTTTTTTTATTTGTAAAGCAACAGAAATAAAATGTTGACCATGAGTACAGTTTTGAAAGCAAATATTTTTTACCCTCAGATTACCTTTACTTGGCACATATTAAAATAGTTCATGCAACTAATCTGCTTACAACACTTTCTGTCCTCAGATGTTGAACGTGCAGCGTTTTCAGCTTACCCAAACATAAAAAGTGAACTATATATTTGTTGCCTATTACTCATACGTACATGCTCTGGATTGAAAATGACCACAAGAGCCATGCCAGTAGAGCATAGGCCCTCTTGGGCCTCTTGTTTAATTTTTGATTGATCTTTATGTCTTAAGGTTAAAGCATTTTCTTCATTGTGCAAAAAAAACACAAGAATATGGATTAAACAAGTTTCATCAGATTTCCCCCACTAAATGATCTGATATTGTTATTATAAATGTGTGCAGGCTTCACAGTGACACGAGGAAGCGCTATGAGCAGAGGCTAATTCTGGAGATTGGGGATGGTGAACGACGACAGATACACGATCAAATGAGGAAGGTAGGTGATATAAAAAATAGTTTATTTACTGTCATACTGCAACACATATAAAAAGCGGGAATTATTTTAACTTGTTGTTTTGCTTATTAATTTTTTCTTTCATAAATTTTGTTTTTATCTTATTTTGATACTTAATTTCGTGACAGTTTATTTCCATGAATTGTTTTTATCAAACCATGTGTGTATGTTGTTAATCATTTTGAAATATTTACAAAGCTATTTAACTGTTGCAGCATGTTCAACTGTTGACTCAGACGTTTGTGCTGGCTGAGGGAAGTACTGAGCTCCAGCCTGTAGCAGATACTGCAGCAATGTACCTGGTATGTCCTGCTTGCGTATGTTAGAGCATTTATACTCAATTTGGTAATGTTATGGAGGAAGCATTAATGAGACTGTCAATTGTCATGCTTAAGCTTAGAATGCTTAGAATCAGAAAATTTGATTTTATATGCATTATTATATATAAATAGAGGGAGCTGCACCATTTTGGGTCTGGATCTGCGGCTGACACGCAGCAGAGGAGCCATTTCTGGGCATGTAACTTGCCGGGGTCCCTGGAGCTGCTGAACACATACCGCTCTGTCCCCATACCGGCCCTCACAGAGGAAGACAGGGACAGGCTAGACCTCCTGGACTTTAGGCATGGTTAGTATGGTTTACACCTGGTACTTGTTCCTAGCATATGAAAATTGATATGAACCTTTATGTCCCTTTTTTGCACTTAACATTTTTTGGTATGATCATTTCCTACACATTTATTTCCCATTCCATTTGCTGGCAGAAAACAGTCCAGGGTACTGACAGTTGAGGGTACTGTTTTCGGATAATTTATTTCCAAAAAGCATCCAAATTTGTCAACTTCTACATTTTAAGTTGTTTAAATTCATTATCTACTAGATAATATAAAGCTGAACATTAAATCCAGGCATGCTTTTAATACATTTCTACAAAACATTTTAACAGTCAAGTTCTAACAGTTACATTGGTGTAACACAGTTCTAGTTTGTTAACACAGCATATGCTAGTGTTGACTCACCTTATCGTTTCTTGGATATTGCAACAGGCTTTCATTAGAACATTGTCATCCACGTTTTAATCATACTTTATCAACTGCTTAGCTCCTCAATTTCCAATGATCATTGTTATTACTTTAAACACATTATATGCTTCTTATCTGTTGTCGTTGGAAATGAAGGAAAACATCAATAAACTGATAAGTGTTTCTTGGGTCAAGTTTTTATTACATTGGGGTAACGGTAAAGAACTTTGGCAGGTTAAAGCGACTTTGGATGATTGGCGAAACAGTCTCTTTTTTACTTTTTTTGCAAGGTTACACTGCATGAGAAAACATGTTTAACCCTAGGGCACACAACATTTCATAAACCAGTTTTATGTCTATCTTTAAATTTTACGAATCGGCATAATATGAGTAAATACTCCTATCCAATATACTATTAGTCTAAATTTGGTCATGATGAGGAGTCAACAATCAAGAAGTATAAACATGTGAGTTACTTAAAATATTGAGCAACTTAAACATTTGACATCACAATACACAGTGTATACATTTGCAGACAACCAGGTCCTGCCCAGTCTTACACACAGACAGATGTTTGTGATGTGGACAAACAAGGTATTCATGTTTCCTGACCTGTTGCCTGCTGGGGCGTTCTTCAGGCAGTGTGAAATCAAGCGGGACAGATCAAGGGTCAAGTTCCTAGACTCTGAAGACAAGTAGGTTTATCACTGTTCAAGCATTTTAATATGTTCATGATGACAATTGATCTTACTAGTCTTGATTATTAGCTGAAATGCTTTCACCTGTTGATAGGTACATGTAGATGATAATTATTGTAAAAAGATCTATTAGATATGCTGCTGTCATTGGCATTTTATGAGTATGTTTGTATCACCTCTTTGTTCTAGTCTGCTGGCAATGGGTCTTGCCCAGTTCCACCATCTTAGTGACAGTCGGGAGTACATCCAGCGCTTCATGCTGCCCTGCAAGTCACTCAAACAGATACAAATACGCATCAAAAACCTCCGTGCGAATGCTGCTAAGGACAATGCTGTCAAGGTAGATGACCAAGACTTAGTGTAACACACAGTACTTATGTCTCCCCTCATGCTATGAATCTGTCATACCTGTCCACTCTTAATGTTTTTACCCGTTCAAGGATTTTCATCAAACGTGTGTCAAATGTTCACCACAAAGATGAGGTGTGCACAAGCCACATAACAAGTGTGGTGACTCAAGGCTATGGTCTCAGTTCAAGGTCAAAGGTTGAAGCCATACATTTAATGCTGACTCCATATCTTCTAAACCCCATGACGGTTTTCATAAATAGTATGTCCAATGTTCACCTCATAGACACACCCTCAATTTGCTTCATATCTCCCTAGGCCAAATGTTGTGGAACAGAATGAGACAAGCTTTGGGAGAGACAAATGTATTTGTCTTCAAAACACTTGATGAGTTTAAATGTTTGCTGGTACCAGAATACCAGAATTGCATTGATTTCAAATGTTATTAGAATGCAATGCGGTCATGAACATTTTATTATTTAAAGATAACTAAACCATCATGTTGTATTTCAGTACTGGTGCAAGTTCAAGGTGCTGCCCAGGTTCCCTCAGTGTGCCCCAGAGTTTACACCAGACATGATGAAGGCTCCCTGTGACAGTGGGCTCAACCTGCAGGAAATGCCTGCATGGTGCAAGGTCAGGCCATATCTATTCAAAGCGAATTGTTCTTCCTGTCTGCATCTTAATGCTGGAGGCTTTTCATTGTCCTTCAGTCCTTTGATGTTAATGATTTATAGATATACTTAATAAACCAACATCCATTGTAATTTGCTGATAATTATTTAAGAGAATCAGATAATGAGTAATGCAACAAATATAATACTGTGTTAAAACTCATTGATTCAGCTTTATAATGTTATACAGTGATCCATTCTCTGCAATTTTTCAGTTCTTCAGTGGAGAGGAGGAGGAGCCATATCTGGGTCGGGACCTCCGGGAGATACAGAAGATCAAGCGCAGGAAGAGGAGGGCTAGGCTGAATGCCAGCTTAGAGAAGCCTGATGAATCTATGGTAAGCTCCTGATGATAATTGTAATGTTGGAGGAAGCGGGATTTCTACTTTAACACACATTGATTAGTTATGTGTGAGGAAGCTGAATGTCATTTTTACATACATTGTATACATTGAAAACTGTTAAATAAATTAAGTATTTATTCTTATGCAACTTTTCAGCTTTTATTATAGACATAAGTGCTCTCTTCATTGTTTATTAAAATATATCATGGTTCATAAAATAGTTCATGTTAATTTTTACTGTTCAGCTGGCAAGATCAGGCTGTTTAACTCCAGTAAATGAGCTGTCTGGGAGTAGTCAGTTTACCTCCTCGTCAAGTTGCCTGTCTACTGATGAACGCTCTCGACCTGCCAGGTGGGTGCAAACTGACTATTTAATAGTCATAATTGTTATTCGTTTCTTTTTTGTTAGAAATATGGATATTTCTGATTGGTTATTTTTTTTTAAATTTGTCACAAGTTATTACTGAATTGTAAGTTGATATTTAAAATTTCAGGCCAAGACAACGACGACATCCAAGAAGTAGAAGCACAAAGGTTAGCCTACCGGCAACTCTCACTAACCGGACGCCTTGCGATCAGACTCATCCAGTAAATGTCAACATGCCAGACTCAACCCCTGTGACCAGTCAATTTGCTACAACCCCTGCTGCTCCTGAGGCATCTATTTCATCACCCATGCCTGGCTCATCTTTCCTTTCTATGCCTCTGATCATTGGATCAAGCCCGGTCAAGCTATTTAACACCCCTCTGTCGGTATTCAATGGACAGAATACCTCAGTGCAGACCAGCAACATGTCTCAGACACCTGGTGCACCAATGCATATATCAATTTCCACCCCAGTGAACCAGACTGTCCCTGCCCCAGCTGTTAGCCAGAGCCCTATCAAGGTATACTCGTTCCAAAGCAGCACCCCCCTCACATATATACCAGGCCGTGCCAATAGTAACGGGCAACCAGGGATACCCACACTTGTGTCGTGTGCCAGACCAACCATCATTGTGATTCAGCATGACAACTCTGTGCACGTACAGAACTTCAACACTATGCAGCAGAATGTTGCCTCAACATCAGCAGTCAATGCTACAAACACTGTCACTCAGCCTTCAACTTTAAATGCAATGCAACAAATTCCACATTTTTCAAATGTGCTAAACTTCTCTAACAATGCACCAAACTCCTTTAATTCTAATTTAATCCAAGACCCTGCTCCTGTGACAACTCATGATACACAAGATAAGAAGGATTCCCTTGTAACACTAGAACAGCTGTTCAAACCAATAATGGAAGCTGAAATGGCCTCAGAGATTGATGTCCTGGAGCATTTGGACAAGTTTATGCCACGAACAGAAGTAGGATCTTTAAACAATGTTCCAATCACTTCAGGGACAGAAATTCAGACAAGTGAAAATACAGCAAGTGTAGTCGAAAGTATTAAAGACAAACTGACATTGCCAGACAATTTAATGCCAATGACAGATGTTAAAATGGTACCATGTACAGTACCTGTGCCATCTATTCAGATTGGGAAAAAGACAGAAAGTGCCCCTGTGATACACGCCAGTAAATCAGATTCTTTTCCCTCGGTTCCTGAGATAAGCTCTACCAAGGATGACAGTTTAGTTAGTGATGATATTGAGAAATGTTTTGTGGAAAATTCTAAAACCATATTTAAGCATTGCACTAAACAGGCAATAAATGGGTTACCATTGGTTAACCCTTACAGATCTATTATTGTGTCTATGATGAATGGTGTAGAAACAGGACATAACAATACTGTGGATAACACTGAAGGTGCTGCCAATAATTCTAGGACAACTGCAGCTACAGTTCAGGTTGAACATAATCAGAACAGTAACTCCAATAGTTCAGCACTTCCAAGTGAGATTCAGTCAGAGATCATCACATCCACCACTCCAGAGCAGCCAGGTGGAGCTAGTGCCAGTGATCTTGGAGGAGCCCCTAGGTGCCTGTGTACGCCAACCAGAGAGCTGGAAAGTGGTCATACAGGTCTGTCCTCCCCAGCCAATCAGCCAGGGGCCCGAACAGCCTTGGAGATGCTTGCCTCCTTTGCCCCAGTGTTCATGCAGACCTCCCCGGCCATGCTCACCAGTCACCAGCTGGCTCTTGAAACAACACCCACCAAATGTGGTGACAGGTATGTTCAAGTAGATCCACACACAGGCTCAGGGAGCAAATCTAACCTCTCAGGTCTGCAGAAGTCACCAAAATCTACACAAACTCCACGAGGGCGCCCTAGAACTCAGCGCTCCCCCAAGTCAACTCCCAGAAAGATAGCTCCTAAACCAGTCCCTGTAAAATCTCCAAAGTCTTTGCCAAGGATGCTTGCCCCCAAACCACTGCCACCAGGATCAGAAATGGCTTCTGTTGATCTGATATCAGTTAAAACTCCAAAATCAGGAAAATCGGCAAAATTTAGAATACAACTGAAACAACAGGCAAGAGCTATTCTTCCTAAGAACTTTGTGATAAGTACATTTGACACATCACCTGCTAAGAAAGCTGCCTCTAACCTTGTTGATAAAGCAAAACATCAGGTGAAATCCTCAGGCCAAACCATGTCATCACCAGTAAAGAAGCAGACCATGTCATCAGCCAGGAAGAACCTTCAGAAAGATGCATCATTCAGAACCAGCACTAACAAACTTCCTGCAGAGGATGGTGAGAAGTTTTTCTCCAATAACATTATTTCTTTTAACATGTACATGTATTTTAATTATTCGCTGCCTGATAATGCACCAAATCTCTATTTTAATGCTTATTAATTTGCATTGAAATTATGTTAACAGGAGACGGAGGTGGGTACGAGGAGGGGGGTTTCGATTCAGAGAGTGAGGACTTTAGCGGCAGTGATGAGGACATGGACACACAGGGATCGGATGAGGCTATTGACACACAGGTAAAGATGGCCATGGTTACAATGTGGCAATAAAGAGTGTTTGTGGATGAAAGGCTTGATTATAAATGGGGCAAAACTTCTTTTACATGATTGAACCAGTGAATTGTTCATGAGAATCTTAATTAATCTCCATTTTCTAACTACTTTCAAATTTACAGGGTGAGGACAATTTTCATTTTGTAGTAGTCAGTTTAACAGAAGCAAGTCTGATAGCAAATGCAAATATTTCGTGAATTATGTCTGGTTACCTTTACTTAAGTATAATATGTTTTTTTAGGGCAGTGATGGTGACGATACACAGGGGACAGAAGAAGATAGCCAGGATGAGAGCCAGGAGGAAGACGATGCCCACCTCGCTCACCTCATGGCCGCTAGCTCCACTCTCAGGTACATGATCACTCAATGTAAGGAGTA
Organism: Mya arenaria; assembly: GCF_026914265.1. NCBI lineage: Eukaryota > Metazoa > Mollusca > Bivalvia > Myida > Myidae > Mya > Mya arenaria. Next base: position 50,486,451 of record NC_069123.1, read on the forward strand.
TCTTTTCTCTGTTTGGGAATAATTATCGGACAAGTTTAACCAATACTATTGTACTCTACACACAATAAAGTTGTAAAGGGGTATTTATTGACCTATTTCTGACCTCTCCCAGATATGAGCCGGTGCGTGATGAGGACCTGACGCGAGCCAGACTAGGGAAAAAGAGCCGGGACAGGGATCTCACCCTCGCCCTTCTGGCACCAGACATTGTAGAGGCAGACCCACAGGTATGGGCTTGTGATAGATATGTGTTTGCATTCTCTGTGACTCCTCCCTACCTACTTTAACTCTTGTAAATGGATGACCATAGAAAAAGGAAATAATTCCTAGCATTATTTTTAGAAGAAAATGCAAAGCGGGTCAATTTCAGACCACGCGATAGATGGCAACTGTCAAATGTTAAGTCACTTATAAAAATTGAATTTTGCAATAAACGCTGTAAAAGTGAAAATAAGATTTCAAATTAGCTCCCAATGTTATCCACTCTATTTTACATTTATCAGTAATGTAAGATGGATACTGTTAATTCATTTAAGGGAGACCTGCGTGATACATTGTTTGTGCAGTCTTATCTGGCCCGTGTAAAGAAGGCCCTGCGAGGGGATGTGGACACACTTGAGAAATTCCTTACACTCATGGCCAGCTTCACCAAGACGGACGCCACTCCTGTAGGGGTATGTACCGGCCTTAGGCTGATGGCCTTGATTGAGCTTATACTTATATTATTCAATTTATCACCATGAAAGATTAGATTCTTATTTCCAGCCCTCCCTTCTTAACTTTCTGAAAAAACTTTGCCTTATTTGTCATGCAAGGAGTGTTTGTTTGTTAGATTGATTGATAATTGTCGTAAAAAAGAGCTTTTCAGTACTTTGAAGTTTTTCTGTCCCCCAGCTGTACCAGGAGTTGAAGGTGGTGTTCTCCAGCTATCCGGAGCTGCTTGCAGACTTTGCCAGCTTCCTGCAGCCCGAGCAGGCTCTCCAGTGTGATTGCTACCAGGCGTGTATGGAGTTTAAGCAGGCCAGAACTTTCCTCAGGAAACTGGAGGTAGAACAGATTCTCTGGCTTATGAATTAAAAGCTGGTTTAATGATGTGTGTCTGCTTATATTTATGTAAAATTTGAAGGATGGAAATAAATTATTTATATATGTACAGTATTCTAACATCTTTTATTTCAAAATTGTGTTAGAAATTAATACATTCTATTTCTTTCTGTTAAAGATGCACTCTTACTCCCAAATAAGATTTACTATAATTAAAACAATTGTCTTTATATACCAAAAAGGAAGAATAAATGTCAAAAACAATGGTTCTTATGAAGAATACCAAGTTTAATTTAAAAGAAAGGTGCAGACAACACGGTATTTTACCTTATGAGACAATAGTAGACCACAGTAAATCTTTTAGCAACCACTAATCATTTAAAAAGATATTGTGTTTTAAGCTTTTAAATGCATGGTTACAGTCTTGTTATCAGTAATTAATATTTTCCATAAATGCATTATTTAGTAAGTAGTTAAAGGTTCATCACTCAAAATTTCACAATAATATGAGTTGTTTTCACCTCATTGATCTTTACTCTGTGTGTTTCAGATTTACTTCAGTAAGAATATGGGCCAGTACCAGCGTGTGATGAGAGTGATATCTCGATGGCAGAGGAAGCCTGGGGGTCGGGAGGCGGAGCTACGTGATACAGTGGAGCCCCTTCTCAAGGGCAACAGGCACCTGCTGGACGAGTTCTCAAGATTCTTCCCGCATGATCGGCCCTCGGAGAGGTACACAGGGTCAAATGTTGTTTCTTATTTTCAGATATGAGTAGTCTTCTCACTGCAGTTAAATAGCATTCTTATATCTATGACAGCTTGTAAATTCTTTCTCCACATATGGCTTTTGTAGATAAAGACTGTGTAAAGAATTTTGTCACTGATCCAACTTAACAGAGTAGTCTAATAATAATAATACATTCAATACAAGCTTAGTAAAGCTTTTGTGCTTAGTAGTTTATGACTGTTTTAAGTAGAAATATTTTACATGTTTTCAGCAGCTTATGCAAATTTAAAGAAAGTGCTTTTATGATAATGTAAAAGATGGATGAAAAATGATCAGCTTGTATATATCCTTGAATTTGTATAAACACATACTGGTTTCCACCTTGCAGCATGCTGGATGAGTTTGAGGAGATTCAGCTGTCTGGGAGTGGCGGGGAGTCACCACAGGCGTCCAGCTGTGAGGAGATCTCCCTGCTCGAGCTCGAGGAAACACTAGGAACCAAACGGTGTACTTGCAAATGCCACTCAACTGGAGACGACGTGTACAAAATGAGAAAAAAACACTGTTACTCATGCTGCCTCACTGTAAGTCCCTGGAAATACTGGAATAGACCTGGGTTGGGGATAGTTTTGAGTCTTTAAAGTTGGGCTGTATATTTTAATACAGGAAAATAGTATTTTAAAAAATGATGTCAGCAATATGTCATAGCTTCTTCCATTGTTGCCAAAAATCTTTATATAAAAAAAGTTGTTGCCAAATAAACTACACACTGTGAATCTCATTATTCTTGTAAGAAGTGTTCCTTTACTCTTTATCGTTGATACATTGACTTGTGAACTTTCTGAGATTAAAACATTGATTGCTGCCCAAGTTTGTCATTTTTAATAGATTTCAAGTTTGACAATATGAAATTTTTAGTTTATTTTTTCAAATGGAGAGATAATTCCCAGGAATCACATGGTCACCCTTTTTATTGGCTTTAAATGTAGGTAAGGTTTTGTATCTTAAGAATATGTATGTTTGTCATATACTGCATTCACTCAAAAATATCTTAAATGATGGTCAAAGATGTCTTTTGTAAAACAGTTTCCTGCGCCCCATATATCCCATATCGAGTCACCAACTAACCCTGTAATGCATATAACACTTCAGCAACTTGTTAACATTGATAAGACACCAACACTATCTGGGAAATGTTTCATTTTTTTTTTTTATACATCAGAGTCTGAATATAGATGCCATTAAGGTATGATCTAAAGATTAGAGTCCAAATATTGAAAATTATGAGGTCACCGCATGATCAGTCCTGAACCAATGGTGTTGCATCATTCATGTTGGAGGCATAATATATTGGAATTACCTTGTTCTGTTGGTCTGCCCATCCATCCATAGGTCCATCTGTCCAGGGACATCGGTTTAAGTCGACTTTTCTCCATAACCCCATATGTTTTTGAGGGATTGACTTCAAACTTCATACACACATATTGACTGTGTTGTGGAGAAGTGCTGTGCTTTAGAAACAAGAAACATATTCTGTATTTCATTTTTGAGTTTATGCCCTTTGATTATTTTTTATTCTCATTGTTTTTTATTCTCTCAAAAAAACTGTAATTGAAGTTAAAGATTGGACTACCGTATGCTTTCAAAAACTAAAAAGAACATTTCACGCTTTATTTCTCAAATGTTAAAGTCCCAATGTCTAGGACTTCCTTGTTCCCAAGAACTAAGGACCATCAAGTTAAGTGATGCCTGCTCATGACAGGGTATTCAAGGAGCATAAATCGCTCCCAGTGATACTTCTTATTACAAGAAGATTGTTTGGTGAGAGTATTAATCATGCCCTAGTTTTGCATAGAAATATAAATTATAGAAAATTGTAATGGTAAAGTATAACCTAAAGCTACTGTCAATAATGGTTTAAATGAAACTGCATCAGATACATATGTAAATGGTTGTATTTCTTGTTACACAGTATTTTTACTAACCTTTTTATAGATGTAAAAAATGTTATCTTAAGCATATGTACTGGAGTTTATGAGTGAGATGTTGCAAAGACATGTATCATATTTGATCTTGCTTTCAATGAAGCTGAGACTTTATAACTGAAGCTGCTTTTCTGATTCAGGTGATAGATGGAGAGCTGGTTTACAAAGTTAACAAGTCCACTATTAAGAAGGTGAATGTGGTGTATGGCCCTGCCATATCAGCCAGCAGCCTACTACCCGGCTCTGCTAACAACCAGCCTGAGGGCATTGACATGGCAGCCCTGGCAAACCCTTCAACTGACCAGCTAGACAAAACCACAGGGCAGTCTGACGCTTTTGCAGGAAAGTCTGATAAAACATTGAGTGAAATGAAACCTTCGATGAGTATGAATACACCAGAGTCTGGCCTGGATGTTGAGGAGATGAATGGAGACAATGATGAGAAGATGGACACCACTCCTGCAATGGCTACTCAATCCACTGAACAGGTATGTTATATCAGCATATATCTTTATCAGAACTTAACAACCTCTTTAACTTGTTAACCTGACCACCTTTTTTAAAGAGAACAGATAATTATTATTAAAGATAATGAAATAGTTTAACTGACAACACTTGAAAGAATAACCTTTATTTATAATTTACATTCACAGTTACCAATGGATGGCAGCCTAGAAGAAGCTATGGAAACAGCTGATGATATTGCGTCAGAATATAACCAGGAAGATAAAGAGGTCTCCCAGATTTCTGCTGCGACAGAAATTCCGAAATCTTTAAACAATCAGAGTATTGAAAATGCAATTAAGAAGTCAGAAAGTGATGTTAACTTGCCAATTGATGATATGCAGTCTGAAGGAAATGAGCCCCATGTACCATTATCAAGAACAACTGGTCCAGTGATTCAAACTTCCGAGAATAGTGTACCTTCTCATATCATAAGTGACACTTCGCTTGCTAATGACATCCTAGCTGCTGCCTTTAATACTGCATTAGCTTCAGAAATATCCTTAGATTCAATCAGCTTTAGCCATTTGTTGCCTGATCAAAAAAATGGAAACAGTTTTTCAGAAGATTCAAAACCGGAAAGCAATTTAAGTGAGTCAAAAGTAGAAGAAGCTACAACTTTAGATGAAGCAAAAATAAGGAAAAAGACCGAAGTTGCAAAAACAAATGTTGGTAATGATGCTACCATTCAAGTAACTGACAATCAGTCAAGTGAAGCATGTGATTTAAGTAAATCGCCACCATTTTCCCCATTTTCCCCGTTTGGTCAGGAAATCCAGAGCATTATGAGCAGCTCCACATTGCAAGGTGCCTGTCAGGGAACTAACGTCACAGTACCACCAGCGTCAAAGGGTGTGAGACGTATCACACCAATACCAGTGATAGGTTCTTTTCTGTCTGAGACTTCCTCCTCATTTCAAACTGCAGTAGCGAACTCACCAGTTCTGCCAGATGTGCCCATAGTTCACAGCCCTAATAGCCAAGGAGAGAGATCTAATCAACACTTTGGTACAAGTGAAAAGAAACCAGATTCACCTGAACCTATGTCTTTAAGTGCAGCCCTGAAGTCTGCCAGGTCTACTGATGCAGGTTCAAGCTCTGTGTCCAAGGACGGAACCCAGTTGACAGAGCTGTGTTCACAAGAATCCGTCCCTATTAGTCTCAGTGTTCCAGTAGTGCATTCTGAAGATGCCAATGTGGCATTTCCTAAACTACCAACAACATTGTCTAATTCTGTTCTTTTGTCTGAGGAAAGCTTATTTCACTGTTTTTCTAAACCACCACATTTGTCAGATACTTTACACAGTGTGTCTAATCTGACAAACATCCTTTACGCATTGGATGGGACTTCCCAACATGGTGCAAGCACGCCCAGCAAATCAAGTAGTAACAGCTCTCTTGAGCCTAATACAAAGTCAAGTTTAACACAAGCAAAAGATGCCGCAGACAATAGTCAACAAAGCACAAATTCCCAGGAAGAAGGAAATCAATGTGCTATTGATGTTTATAATAGTGAAAAACAGACATTGACAAGTGACAGTCAAAGTACTGGCTCTAGTAATTCCAGTGAAGAAGGTAGCAAGAATCCCCAGGGTGCCTACTTTCCTCAGAGTGTTCAAAGCATTGAGAACATGGAGAGGATCCACAGAGGCCTATTTGCCGTGTCCAGTCTGTCAGACACAGACTCCAGCTGTGTCACAACACCCTCAACCAGTGTCACGAAGATCACCAGTGGAACAAACATGGAAGGCAATAAGGAACAGGTCATTAAACCCGTACCTGTCACAAAGTCACCTGAGAAAAGACCAAAAATGACCAGAAGAGAGCTACATAAGTCATTGCAGTGTGGTGGAAGTGAGGGAAGTGCTGGTGTTTTGGAAGAAAAGATTGAAGACAATGAGAGGGATGATACTAAAAATGTAGAACACATTGATACTCCAGAAAATAGTGCTATGATTAAAATAGAGCAGGATCTTGAAGAAGGCACTGCAATTGTACCTGTTACTAGTGAAGAACAAGGGTCATGTCAGGTAAGCATTGCCGACAGTGAAGAGTTTACAGTGAAGACAGAGACTGACACAGACATGACCAGCATGTGTGAAAGTGATGCATCTAGCAGGGGCAAGAAGAAATCCAAGCACAAGAAACACAAGTCAGACAAGGAGCACAGGAAAAAGAGGAAGAGAAAAGACAGGGATGCAGATATGCCTAGGGAAAAGAAATCCAAGAGGAAGCGGGTTGAGGAACCAAATGACAGCCCTGTCAATGTTATCTCCCAGGTAGTAATATAAAAGTACCAATAGTAACGGTATTTTTTATGCCCTGAAATTGGGAATATTAAAATTGCGTCCATCCATCCTTCCTTTCGTAAGATTTTTTTGTCACACATAAAGACCCACATCACTACTTAAAAGTTCATGGTCACATGTAGAGGTAAATCATTATGGAATGTTACATATATACACTGACTCACTGAGTATAGATTAAAAGATGGTCGTGTCCGGGCTGTAACTTTTAAAATAATATTCAACAGATGTTTGACTCATAAAAACAACATGTCACAGATAGGGCTAACCTTACCTCAAGGTCACAGTAAGAGGTTAATCAATTTGGACGGCTGCATATATGCACAGAGTATAGTTGATTTATGTATATGTTTGGGCTTTAACTTTGTCATGAAAGGAGGGATTTTGAAATGATATGCTTCAGCTGTTTGGCATACAATGATGTGTTGCGTGGGTTTTGCATGTCACAACCTGGAAAGACAAGGTCACACATAGAGATAAATCAGAGTATATGTGGTCATGTCAGGGTTGTATTTGTCATGAGAGAGGGGATAATTGAAATAATCATGCCTCACATGAAGGTGTGTCAGTTACAAGATGCAGGTCTCTATCTCTAATCATGGGGTCCTGCTTATATGCTTAACATTTATATTGTCTCTTGATGAATGGAGGCCTTTGATTTGCTTGGCACTTTGGGAACATTCTTTATTTACAGTGACAGCTCTTGTTTGCTTTTTTGCCATATCTATATTCCATTCTTAAGTTTTTGAAGTGTTTGATAAATTAGATTTGTGTTCATAAGATAATGCACATGTCAAATTATTTGTACATTATTAATAGAAAATGGTTGACTCTCTAACCACCCCATTGACAGATGTATTATTTTAAGATAAAAGCTAACATTGTTCAGAATTCTATCTTAAACTAGACTGGCAATGCCATCTACATTTCTTGGTTGAGGATGTTAGGAAGACAAAAAAGTAAAGTCCACTGAAAACATACATTTGTTTACACAGAAGGCTGCCAGTTCTGCTGTGTCATCACCGGAAGCAGGAGGTTCACCAGAGGAACCCAACTGGTCCAAGTATGATAGTCCACTTGATTAATTAATAATGTAGCTTTTCTTTTAAAGCCTGTTCTTTATGGTAAATGATAACTTGTACAAACATGACAACACATTATGAATTTACAAATTTTTGTATTATACTCCTGCAAATGCAGAAGGGGAGTATATTGGATTCACCATACAATCCTTTGGTCTGTCTATTGGTAAAAGTTTGTTGAGCAAATTACTCCCACACCTTTAAAGGTATCAATGAGGCATCACACAATAACCTTACAATGTGAAGTACTGTCTGGCGTATTTTTGTGACCTACCTATCTTTTCTTATAGTTACTAGTCATTGAATATGATTTTTTTACACTTATGGCTATTGGAGTTTGTGCAGCAAACTACTCCATAAGGTTTCAGATATAACTCTGAAACTTGGTACACAATACCACCAGTGTCTTTCCTTGTCATTCTTACATTAAATTATATCCATCTAATTTCATTGCTTACTATTGTGTTAGAACTTTACAAAAAAAATAGTTTAAAATATGTTTACAACAAAAATGTAGCATATAGGGCTTTATGAATGATACTGTACCTTCAGGGAGACAGACAGGACAATTTTAGAGACATGCAAGGTTCATGGGATCAAGGATAAAACCTTCCATAAGATCGCAAAAACCCTTGGCACTGTAACAGCTAAACAGGTATGTTTTTCACTATTTTTCTGAGAGCCTCTGGCTAATTGAATAATAAAAATTAATTCATAAGTTGGACAGGCTCTTTACTTTTAAGTGAATGCTTAACTGTGCTGTTATAACATACTGTAATAATTAGGACGATACTTTCTTAAACATGATGAAAATTGCTGTTTTGTGATAAATGGAATAAAATGCCATACTTATGTTAATGATATGATTGCCACTATACTTTTCAAGGACCTTAGAGGAATATAATTAAAAAACATGCTATCGGTACATACTCTAAGGATATTTTAAGAGGTTCTTTTCTTGTGAGCTTACTGTCACTTGACTGATAGGCTTGAAGTACGAGTCTTACTAAAGGATTTTCATATATCAGCATATAAGTTAACAAACTATTTTATTTGTAGGTTCAGACACGGTTCAGCCACCTGTACAGGGTGATATTTGGTGGTTCAGCATTCAGCGACAAGAAAGAGGACAGTTCATCCAGCTGAAGAGGGTGATATTTGGTGGTTCAGCCACTTATACAGGGTGATATTATGTGGTTCAGCCACTTATACAGGGTGATATTTGGTGGTTCAGCATTCAGTGACAAGAAAGAGGACGGTTCAGCTTTCCGTACAAAGTGATATTAGATGGTTCAGTAATCTTTACAGAGTGAGATTTGGTGGTTCAGCAATCTGTACAGGGCGATATTTGGTGGTTTAGCAATCTGTACAGGGCGATATTTGGTGGTTCAGCCATCTGTACAAGGCGATATTTGGTGGTTCAGCAATCTGTACAGGGCAGTATTTGGTGGTTCAGCAATCTGTACAGGGTGATAATTGGTGGTTCAACAATCTGTACAGGGTGCTATTTGGTGGTTCAGCCATCTGTACAAGGCAATATTTGGTGGTTCAGCAATCTGTACAGGGCAGTATTTGGTGGTTCAGCAATCTGTACAGGGTGATAATTGGTGGTTCAGCAATCTGTACAGGGTGATATTTGGTGGTTCAGCAATCTGTACAGGGCAATATTTGGTGGTTCAGCAAACTGTACAGGGCGATATTTGGTGGTTTAGCAATCTGTACAGGGCGATATTTGGTGGTTTATCATTCAGTGACAACATGCTGCAGGCCCTTAACAGTGATGCTTCCATGTTACAACACAATATTTAACTTTTGTGTGGTGTTCTGTAGAATAATATTTACAAAATGGACTTCATAATACTTTATCAAAGCCATGATTGTTATCAAACATTTAAATGGAAAGTCATTGATATCAGTGAAATATACTTTTTAAAAGTATGTAATATGTATTGTTTAATGTTGTCATTGTACAATTATATATAGCAGATCATGTTCAATTTACTCTGTCAAAGTGCTAGGGCAAGTTACACCATTGTATGAGTATTTAAAATATTTAACTCGTGTTTTGACTTAATGTTCATGAAAATAATAATGAGCAACAAAAATTTATGCAACCTTCAGGAAAGTGAGGAATGTTTTTTGGTGCTTTTATTTTATTTGATTGATTGAAGCAAATTGTTACTATTATTTAATAGTTATTGTGTGTTAATAAAATTGAAAATTTCATGACAGAGTTAAACTTACACCCTGAAGTTTTTCAGTGCCATTTTAAGTTTGAAGCATTACTATCATTTTTTACCTCATTTCTACTTGACTTTTTTCCCAAAGAGGATACAGACAATATATTGTCATAAGTTCATAAAAATAAAGGCTTTGTGTCACTGTCAGAGTCATCATTATGGTTACATAACTATGGCCACAACTCAATAACCATACAGAATATCCTTGTGCAACATTGTTACCTGTGATAATATGTGTAACAAAGATGGTAACTTAAAAAAACAACAGTGATTGAAAATAATGTTTTGATCTAGTGTATAACTCAACAGAATTTACTTTACAGTACAGTCAAACCTGGTTGAATGGTCACCTGCTTTTTAAAGGCCTTCTGCCTTATCAGACCACTCCAAATACCCCCCTTACGTTGTATCTGTATAAAGTATGTGCATAAAGCCGCCAACTGTCTAATGCGGCCACATATTAACACTAATTAGCGGCCACTAATCCCTTGTCATTGACACTTCTAATAATAACATTTATCAATACACAGCTGTAATTGCATACTGAAGATTACGTTATGGTACGACAGCCTCAGATATTTCCATCATCCAGTGAAAATGCATATAAAATCACACAATTGCCATTCGTGTTTACTCATTGAGAAATCATGTTTATAACACGTTGGCCAATATTTTGATCAAAATTGAAGATACTGACATTTGTCATAGCATTGTATCATTCAAAAACTTTAAACTTGTCCATCACTAAAAATAATGTAATGTTTCCAGTGACTGTTCTTTGGCTTAAATAATAGTTACGACCATTACCATATATCTGCATATTTATTCTCGCTTTTTGAGGTCTTGTGACAATTTTGTCCACACGAAAATTCAGTGGTAGGCTGTCCTTGACCAAAACATGACCCCTATTGATCTTGAGGTTAAAAGATCAAAATTGAAGGTCAACATTTTTAAGAAAGGAATATCTACGCAATAACTAGAGAATGGTTTCACCTAGGACTATTAAGTTTAACAGATTAGGTTTTCATTGAGCAGCTGATGAACCCTATTGTTTATGCGTTTAGTAGGTCAAAGGTCAAGATCACTCACATCAGTCTTGTGAAATCTTTTGTCTTCGAAGTAACTCAAGAACGGAAGAACCTATGACCTTGAAACATGGTAGCTTGTCCTTTACTAGACTGATCCCTATGTAGGGGAGCAGATCTAAGATCAAGGTCACGTTCGAAAGTCTTATATAAACTTTATCCGCAATTCAATCTTTCGCATGATTTGACACAGCTGCGCTCAGGGAACATTAAACTCAATTGTCGTAAATCCTGGGAATGAATATGACAAGAGCATAATTTCAAATAAAGGTGAGTTTATTTATACAAAGGAATAAAACCTCAACAGTAATACTGATAAGAATATAAAAAAACTGTTCGGTGAAACACACGAATATATGGATCTAAAAATATTCATTGCATGAAACAATTACACATACAAAGTATCTGAACCATACCCTTTTTGCTAACCATTACACAAATGCCATTATGTCAAAAATATAATGAAACACAAGAGTAGGCTTTTCAGCAGTGTTAAAAATCCTAAAAAAAACTATTTTCATTTAGCTATGCTAAAATTCCTAACAAATTCTATAAAAACTAGAATGTGCATTTACAGGTACACAATAGATTAGTGTTATAAAACCAACATGCTGTTAATGTAATACAGAAATACATCATGCAATGTAATACCATTGTGCTGCATACAAAAAATCAGATAAACCCTCATGGTCTTTGGCTGCATCTACGGTTTGCTCAACATTATTGTTAAAACAAATCAGTTTATGAAACAAGAAAAACTTAACAAAGTCTTATAATAAAAAATAACAATAGAAATGCAAAATGCGCCAAAATGTAATAAAAACCACTTTGTGTCAAAGAAAACAGGACTAGTATCAGTCAAGCTAATATTAACAGTAAATAACTAAATAAAAACACTTCATTAAACATTCTAGTACTAGAGACTTGGTGCAGTTGGAATCACTGATCCTTGATCAGTACCTACGGCACACAGGGATAGGCTTATGAGCTGGCACTATATCGGCCTTCAGCATACTCAGGCTATTTCCAAGAAAGTTGAACTCCCGCCTTAACGCATAGTTGCTCTTGTCCACCACGGGACCATTTCGACTGTGATCGTATTGACGCTGCTCACGCTCACGCCCAGTTTTGTAGTACGTTAGCCTGAGTTTAAAAATTCCAGATATTTTTCTGTGCACTGACACGCAAATGTTATGATTTTAACTTGTTACCCAAGCCTATTATCTATGCTTAATGACAGATGACTTGAAGTGAAGTTATTACTATTTCTAAGTATACATATGAGAAAAAACACCATATTAGGGAGCTATGAGTGCATGATTCATTACAAGTGCAAGCAAATGATACTTGAACATTATTATGTTCATGAAATATCAGACTTTGAAGTGTGGTTTTCGAGGAGGCAGCTCATTTAAAGGAACTATAAAGCTACGTTCTGGCGGATTCATTAATGGATTAACATTATCTTCCCCTTCATTTAAGGCCCGACACCGCCTATGCCGTATTCTGTCAATGTTACTGAAAGAGCAAAAAGAATATTTTACAAGAAATGGTCCACCTACAACACCAATAACAAAGTTTTATCTCCCAGCACCAACAAGGGGAAAATCATGTACTTTTTAACATGCAGAAGTGAATGATGCAGCCAAAGAAAACATGAGCAAGTGCATCAGTTAGGCAAACAATATGTACAAGGGAAGTCATGAATTGCACTCATAAATTTGGCAAAAAAAGCACCAAACTTGGGATAACATGCACAGCAAAGCAATATATATGTATGACAAAGTAGAAATTAAGTAAAATGGTGTAACAATAATACTGACTGGTGAGTGTCAACAATAAAACACTATGCTTTTGAAACAGAAGGTGATTCACTTGCTTGGGTGAAGAATGTCATATATTTGATCTCGCTGAATTTTTTTCAGTGACTCAGGGGTCTTTTTTCGGATGATATCTTCTTTAGGGCGCCGAACAAATTTCTTAGTTTTCTGTGGAGGGTTTAAAGAACATTCCCTGCAAGCAGACATTGCCATGCAAAGTGTTAATAAGCATGATAATTATAATACTTTGTTATTGGTAGAAAATGCATTTAATGCTACATGTATAGCATAAATAATTGCGTCCCTACCACAAGGTAAGGAACTATAACAAGCATTTAAGGACATCACAAAATGCATTTCAACTTAATATAAGAATGACTGATCATGCATCAGGGCAACTTAATCTGTTGATCAAGCATACAAGAAAGTGTGCATTTTAATGTTGTGCTCCAACACGTAATTAGGAGGTTATAGTATGTGTATTAAAGGTGAACAGACTTTTAAGGTATCCCATGCACGACTGTGTGAATTTTAGATGCCTGGTGACCCCATAATAACTCCGGTATCATTTGAAAGGTTGTTATGTGTGTGAGAAGGAATTTGTTAAACATACACTAAAATTATGAAAAAACATTATCTTGGCGTTGATATATGGCATTTCAGGTCCAATTTCTGTTAATATAAATAACAAAAACAGAAAGTGCAATCACTTCTCCATGGTCTCTTATTTGGGGTGATTATTTTATATATCAGTAATCAGCAGGCTATTCCGAATCAAATGGTACCAAAATTATATGCAGTCACTAGCATCAACACTTTAACATTATCACCAATGGCTCGATAAAAAGACATAAACATTAGTACTTCGGATACCTTAATAGTCAATAAAGATGCAACAAACGCCTAATCAAGTTGACCGGAAATGAAACTTTTGTCTATATTGACACCATCATGTTTACTAGCCATTTCAAAACGACCAACATTTAGATTATATCTTCTGTTGTTTTTATTTTCATCTTGAGTATAATCAGAATTCACTTTTCCAGGATAAACAACAGCATAGGCAAGATCACAGTGTGGATTTAAGCTCTGTCTTTGACGATATCGGTTGTTAAAGCCCGCTGAATTTACACGAAATTTTTCCAATTCATTCCTGAAAATTGGAAATAGAAATTGAGACACTTGACAAGTGTAAGCCATAATGCCTCAAACAAGTCCTGTTGTTAAACCACTTAAGCAATGATGTTAAAGGGACTTGATCACAGACAAACCTACTAAGAATCTATTGTATCAAAAGTCTATTACTCTGTTATCAACGCTGGAAGCAAAAAATAATTTATTTAAAGGTAATTAAGATTTGGATCGCAATAATCGTTTCTGATTTTGTACAGAACTGAGCAGTTATTACAGCATTTTAAACTTGGTCATTTTGACACGTAAATGATGAAACAGTTATTCAGACAACTTCTCACTGCAAATTTTAAAACATGTAACCAAGTCCATTTAATAAAAAAAGCTTTATTTCAAATGCAATTCAGGATGGTAACTAAAGATAGTTAACATAAATGCCCTTTTCAGAGAGGTAACTGGTAACTATTTTCTGGTGTACTCTTCCTACAGAATGATGTGTTAACCAATAAAGCTGAGCTTGTACTTGCAAATTGCCAATTAAAGTTGAGGAGGGGTGCATTCCAATAACACAGTTATTTGCAACTTCACATGTTGATTGCAGTGTCATAGGCAAAAGGAGTTTGGTACAATTTTGTAATAATACTATTTATAATGAGGCTGTATCAAAATGAAAGCAAGTTGCAAGCTCAGAATGATTTTTTTTTTTGGTTTTTGTGTAATTGATTTTTAAGAAGTCTAAATAGCTTCGAAATAGAAAGAACAATACCTTTTCAAATTTAATAAGTGTTTATTGCATAAAGGAAAGCAGATCAGTTAAAATAATTATAGAGTAAGAAAAATATGAAAGTCAACCTACATAGACAGAAATGCAGGTAGTCTATTTTCGAGAGGTCCCTCCAGGATACATGATTTTATAAATGGGATCAACATGACTTGGAAGAAATCCAGACGCCTTTAGCATTCTATATTTAAAATTTGGGTCATGCACCACCTCCTCAAAAACCACTTCGTCTTTACAATGGGCAATGGGTGGAGCTATGTGGCTGGATCTAAAAGGGGAAACAAAAACAAACGCTCCATGATTAGTTTTATGGAAATGAAACACGGCTTGGGTATGAGTGCAAGACGGTAAAATGGCAATGATAAAAAAAGGATGTCTTGACATGGATTTTCATCCTATAATCTATTAACTCATTTGCATATTAAATATCTTTCAATATTTGCTTCCACACATATGCAAACAGCCACACCATTCGGACACACACACACACACACACACATTGATTTTTTTACATAGGATTGGTACTTTTTTTCCGAAGGAATGGAATTGGATGTTCTTCATGCCTATAGTGGGAAAGGAACCATCAGTACTCCGAGCAACTTTAGACAAGTCACTCCGAGCAACTTTAGACAAGTCTGCGACCGTCTGAATAGATTAAACTGGTCTTCAGATATTTTATATCCATACAAAATAAATACAAATTTGGTAAAGATTGGAAAAGTCACAATTACTTCAATGTGGATTTAAATTCTGCTTAACATGTTGCAAAATACACTAGGACTAAGTGTGTAAGAGACTGGAATAGACATTTAAAGTTATGGAGCAAAAAGAGTTTAATTGGTAAAATTTTTAAATTCAACTTTTTATGCTTCAGTGTTTGGGGATGTAGCTAAGTGCTGATTTTGAGCTCTAACAGATACATTGTTATCAAGTTTGGTACCATGGACAAAATGTTGCTCAAGTTAGTAAAATTAGTCCTATTTCGACTATTCAATGGGCTGCTAATCAACACAATTCCAGAAATTAAGTCAAAATACACATGTAAACAAGACTTTAGTTTGTTGTAATAGGGTTAATGTTGCTAAAGTTACATGAGCAGACAAGTTTAATCTGGTCCAATTTTTTATAAAATTTGAGGGTCGTAACCTTGGAGATATGTTAATGGTAAACTTGTTCCAGAAATTATGTAATACTGTTAACATGATAACAAAGTTTGGTAAATATTGACTATGAAATGCTCTTTAGTCAGATACAGCTTCATAGATACTGCCAAAATACTGGCTATATATTTGTCCTTTTAAATGATGGGAGTTTAAAAACTGTGTCCTATAAACAATAAAAGATTATTTTTTTGTGAATTGTCTCAAAGATCCACTCTTACTCCAAAATACAATTTACCACAATGAATAATATTGTTTTAATATTTCAAAAAGGATAAATTAATGTCGAAAACAATGGTTCTTATGAAGGATACTGAGTTTAATTTGAAAGAAATGAGCATAAAACATGGTATTTCTACCTTATGAGGCTATAGTAGACCACAGTAAACCTTTTAGCATTCACCAATCATTTAATATTTTTGTGATTTCTGCTATCAAATACACGGTAACAATCTTGTTATCAGTAATTCATATTTTCCATAAATGCATTATTTAGTAAGTAGTTAGGTTTATCAGTCAAAATTTATGTTTGTTATACATGTGTATGTATCGATTTTGAATAAGAGTGTCACTTTAATCATTTACTAATGATTTAGTAAACTAGTTTTACTAATTTGTGAGTAAGAAACATCTATTGATTAGTTGAAATGAGAGGCACAACACAGACAATACACACTACTTATTATGTTTAATACATGTAAAATTCTTATTAAGTAACTTAAAATAAACAATAAATTGCCTGATTACTGCACATACTGCTCATGCTTTCAAAAGCTTTTTATACATTGGTGATTAAAAAAGAGATATATTCCATCATGAAGAAGTATTTTTAAATCTGATAAATGAATTTAACATGTAAGTCATCATTAATACTAAATGCACAGCAATTGATGAAACATACCTATTTTGCGCATAATGGCCTGGCTCAGAAAAAACCAATGGTGCTCCATCTGTGTCCCCACTTCCTGAAGGGTTATAGGTTTGCTGTACAAAAGAAAATCAAATATATTCTAAAGCACTACAATGATAATTTATTGTTGAAATTCAGGGAAGTACAACAAGATCACAAAAGTAATATGTCATCACCACCTAATAACTGAATTGCCTGGGTCATATACTTTTGTACAGAGGGCTTGCATTTCTTCCCTCAAAACATCCTTATGTTTGAATGTAAAACAGATTTGGTGTTTACTTTTATATCAAGACACTAAAAATTATATAATTTACAATACAAAGCTTGTTGTCAGTATGGCATAACAGAGAAATATTAAAATAAGCTGTATACAGCATCAATACACAAAATAAAATTTTCCTGGTTTTAACCAGTACTCAAAACTTCCAAGTATAACCCTTTGATGCTGAGGGCAAGACAAGGCACCTACAGGTACATATTTTAACATCTTTAATATCACATCCCAAGACCGACTGCACTTGTAACCACTGGTCTATATGGGTTTTGTCACCATAGGTAATATAGGAAGTGTAGGTTGTAGCTTTTGAGACAAATTGGTTGCTAAGTGTTGTATTTGTTGCTATATAATAACTGAGATCGAGTATCTATAAAATGTAGTGTTGTTTGTTAATTAGGGCCTGGTTGGACCCACTGCATTCAGATATATTAAGTTGAAACCTAGTTCTTTCCAATAAAATAAAGAAAAATAACCTTCTTGATGTGTCATTTTTACTTAATATACACATGCAAAGTTGCTGAGTTAACGTGGAATGAATGATAACCCAGGAGTCCCTTTTACAAGATTGAATAACTCATTGGGCCACACACATGGAGGTATTGGGTCAATTCAGTCTGATCATTTTCGGACTATTATTGTTTTATTGAACTATTTTTTGGGGTATGAAGTGTTATATAAAACTAGGCTTTAAATAATATCTTGGCAACTTGGTTAAAAAAAACATATCTTAATATGTAGGACTATTCTTTTATGAAGAAATATATAATATACATAAAAACAATAAATGTTTGTGAGATTTTATATGTATACTATTCATAAATAGATTGAATACTTCCTGAGAATTATAATTCCCATATATACATGCATTAGCATTTAGTATATGTATGTGTATTTCTTCAGACCTTGCGGTCAAGGATAACCCATGAAAGTGCAAGCACTTATTTCCAATGGGGTCCTTTGTTTTTGCTGAAGGGACAGCACGCTGAAGAGACAGTGGTGGGATACAAGGAAGTCCGGGTGCGATACCCTAGCTCTTTTTCGAAGAGACCCCTTGGTTCTTTTACGTGCTCGGTGTAAAGCACCGATACACGGGGTACAACTTTCCTGGGTTAAACCAGTACTGAGTACACCACTTTTCCAAGCACTACCCTTTAAATGCCAAGCGCCAGGCAAGGGAGCTACTTGTACCAATTTTTAACGTCTTTTGGTATGACGCGGCCAGGGATTGAACCCACGACCTCCCGCTCCGTAAGCGAATGCTTAACCACTAGGCCACGGAGACGGTTATATGTATAAAAATATATGTTCATTATGTTTGTAATGCCCCATCAAATTGATGTTTCATATTAACCACACCTACTTTTTAGATAATGCTCAAAACAATTTTATTTAAATTTTATGTGACCGCATCTAGTTATTACCAAATGAATTAATAATAAACACCTTCCTTTCTTTGGTTAAATTAAATTAATGAAAAATGGCGTATATATGATTAAATTAAATGATTATGTGGTTAAATTACACCCAGAAGGGCAAGAAAAAAGATGCTCAGGATTATCATTATAATTGTGGAGGAAAAAATGGTTTCACCTTCAACTGCTCCTTTCTTGAATCAAATGGAAAATAAATCGCTCACTCGCTCTTTTTTTATTGGCAAAGACATTCGCTGTGTGCAGCGAATAGGAAGAAACTGATACTCTAATTATCTTTTAATTTATTAAATTTTAAACGCAAAATCCAACTGTAAAAGCAATCACCAAACAGACATGATTCATATGAACATTAAAATACAAACAATATCAATGTTAATGAAATATCAAAGAAATTTGGATCAGGCCGAACATGATACAGGGATTCCTAACAGAGTCTAAGGAACCAAGTGTTTATGGGACTGCACTACATCCATTTGATTTACACTAATTCCATTTGGCTCATGACTGGGTAAGTTAGTTATTCAAAAGTTCTACCAGTACAAGGTTTTTCAGTACTCTCATTATATATCTAATTAACTTATGATTGAGTCACTTCAATTTTCATACCTGTCCAACACTATCCCTCAATCGTTTCATTGCTTCAGTCTTCCTTTCAATAGCTCTTGTCTTCCGCAAGGCTTCCATGTGGTAGGCAGTGCCAGCCATTCCGAAACTTTATTTGCGTTGCTACCTTAAAGAAAAATACAGTTTGTTTAAATGAATTTCTCAATCTTGTAAACGATATTGATTACCCGTTTCCAGGAGCAACTGACATGCGCACAACAGCGATTTTTATGTGTGTTATTTTCGAATTAATTTAAAGCTGTCATCGTAATTATTCTCAATATCAGTTTTGAATGATCTAAAATTCATTTGATATGCCTTATAATTTGAAGAGAAATATCTAAAGAATTATTTCCTTAAATACGAACTTATGCTTTGCTCTGCGGACCGGTCTTTGATGAATGGATATTAAAAATATTCTATAATAAATTGAATTTCTTTCTTTAACAACATCGATTAATGTGTTGGTATGACAGGAATTACATTTGAATAAATATTTTCTGATGTTAGAAGTATGTATACGTGTTGAATTTTCCTTCCAGAAAATATTTTTCATTTTTGATTTTTTCTACGCAGTTTAATCTAAAGGGGCGTACATTTGTGTGCGCATGCGCGTTGCAGAGAGAAGAAATTTTGCTGCGCACACGCATGCTTGCAGAACAGAAAAGAAAGAAAAAAACATAAATTGTTTATTCGTTAATCATTTTAGTCTTTATTTTCTAATGTATCTTTAAATATATATTCGTGATTGATTGAACAGATCAGTTGCAGTAGGTATAATTATTGTTTCCGTAAGATATTGTTTGTAATTTTTACTTTTTCATGTCCTCGCCGGTTCCCCACCATTCTTGAATCTGTGATATTCGCTTGCGAGAATCGCGCCGTTTCTTTTTCTTTTACAGTTAAGGGCTGTGTTGAGAATTTATTAAATTTATTCGAAAACCTCGTCAGATTTATTTACAGAGAAATTAAGGCATGTTTTTTTCTGAAACCAATTATCAATCAGAGGTAGGAAAGCAAAACTGACTTGAGACGTTTTTTAATGACCAGGTTACCCGTTTTAAGTCGTAGTGCAGACTCCTTTGCACCTGTACATGATATGGAGGTGCTTGGTTATTATTCCAGGATATGTTTCAACATCAAAGGAAGTGCTATTTTTTCCTGCTGTAGTGTGAAGATCTATCTTGGATTTAGCTTGTTAGCTACAATAATAAGCGCTCGGGGGATACTTTTTTTTATTATTTTGACATTTCTTATGTATCCCTGTAACACTACAATTCCCTTCCTGAAATAATACATAGTAATATCATGCATAGATGTTGAATAATAACGACAAAATTGTTCACAATGTTCGTCATTAGAGTCGTTATTTGAACTTAAATATATTCTGGGTCACGAATTCCCTTTTATACATGTACACAACCTGTCGGATTTGACCTAGATTTTCAGATATCGTAATACTGGATAAACAATCGACACATATAAGTGTTTAATGATATCTGAATATGTTTTTTGCCATAATGACATAAATAAATATGTGTTTAATTGTAGGCAATAAAATTTTCGTAGAATTTTGAATTTATAACGGGAGATAATTTCAAAATTGTTGCTGCGAGGATTCTCTGCATGAGGACCGTTCGCTACTTTTTGCTTGGATGGTGGACGTCACAACTGCCATAGAAAAAAAAAATCATCCAAAGACTATATTTTGTCCTAGAACGAGCCAATTTTTGTGAAAATCTTTGGAAACCAGTCTGTTGACATAAATAAGATAACAGATGTCAGGGCTCTCGCGAGGGGGCGACTTGGGCGAAGTGGTCGCCTAAAATTCCCAGACTTCGCCCATTTGTATCATCAAAGCGACATTGACTTCGCCGAAAAAATTAGCACATTGTAAATCTGTCAATCAGCGAATATTTGACCACTGTCACATTAGTCAAAACACCGCAATTAGCCATTCATAAAATTAGGTATTCTCCTAAGTCGATAATTGGGCCGTGCCATCCAATTACCAAAACATCGCCAGTAGGCGGAGCTATTGATGGTCAACCAATCAGAATGTACATTGAGAAGTCCCTGATCAAATGATATAAGTTCGTCTTAATCGGATTGAAAAGGCAACATAATCATAAAAAATATTGTCAAGCATTAAAGAAGTTAAAAAGTAATTGATATATGTATTGATCAAACAATGCAAGACATTTTAAACATTGTTGTTTTGAAGCAGACGGTCATAGCCATCTCGGGCCATCGGCAAGGTGGCGCTAAGAAAATCAATAACATGACGTATCAACAAATATTTGATTGGTTTTAGTGAAATGTTCATGATAAAATGAAATGATAAAAAAATGATTTGAAAACACAAAAATATCTTCTTTTTTTGCTTTATGTAGTGTTTACTTACAGTATTTTCCTCCTGTTTATGACTTTAAAAAATCGGCCAGATCGCCATTTTGTCAAAACAATTTTCCGAGTAAATTTCTCAACCTCCCATTATGTATTGGTAAAAAATTCATCAAGAACAGTGATTTATATGTCATTTGGTTCTTAAATGTCAGCATATTGAAAATTATTTAGCCAGAGACAAGTATATAACAGCATAGCTGAATGTGACATTCGTACCCATCCCGAACGTACCAAATAAGATTCGTCCCCCTACTATATTGACAGTTCATTTATAAGGTCATTTTGATTGTTTCAAATCCTTAGCTGTCTTGGTTTTTGATTCATTTTAGATGCTATTTGGAGATAAACTATGTGACATTGACAAATACAGTTTTGCTGAGCCAAAAATGATACATTATTTGTGAACATTTTATATAGTTATACTTATAGCAATTAATTTGAATGTGAATATAAACTTAAGTGTGTGGTATGGCATAGTTTTTGTATCAGGTGTTACGAAAAGTATCACTTCTCCCTAAAGTCTCCCACTTCTCCCTAAATTGACTGAAGAGAGAAGTCACTTCTCCCAAAAATTTCAGCCTAGTGAGAGCCCTGGATGTATATAATTAATTTTAAAAAATGGTGTTTTATCCATTAAACATTAATTTTCGAACGGAAATATCCATTTTTTTCTCTATCAAAGCAATTTCTGCTAAAAATGGACTCTAAAAAATGTCAGAAGCTTAATACTATGGAGATGCAAGCTTTTTTAAAAAATTGTATTCAGGTTTTGTGATTCTCCCTCATTTCACTCAGCCTGCGCAACTTGATGCCAACCCTACAGAGCAACTCATAGAATTGGTATTCTTGTTGCACTAGGTCATGCATTGAATTTAAGTGTTAGAGTCTCAATTTGAACATTTAAGAATTAAAATTTTGGACCGACAGTTATGAAGACTGCACACTACTCCATGTCTTTAATTCACCACAGATTAATGCATGTGAAAGAGAAACAAGTGACATTTTAATAAATAAGTCAATGTTGTTTGTCCCTTTTTAGACTCTTGCTCCCTTTTGAAGAACGTCATGGTCATGGAAACTCCTAGTCCTCAGTGTGTTGGCCGTGAATTTGTGAGGCAGTATTATACCCTGCTGCATGAGGCCCCACTGCATTTACACAGGTAAGCAATGTTGCATTGTAAACCTAGTCTAGTTGTCTTTTAAGTTCATATTTATATGGAAAAAAAAATGTTTTAAGAAATCTCATTAGACATTTCCACTGTTGAAGTTAACAACTCTAATTTTTCTATATAAATGTTATTGTCTATTTTTGTGAGAAGGTCATATTGTGAAGAAAGAAGAAGTCCATGAATTTCAATGCTGTGTTGTTGTTGTAGATTTTACAGTCATAACTCCAGTTTTGTTCATGGTGGTGTAGAGAAACCAGGTGAGGAGCAGCCACCAGTTATTGGACAGCCAGTAAGGGTTCTGCAGTATTTGTGTGTGCCATTGGAAAATGAACGCATTTTAATTTCACAGAAATAAAACTCAAAATTTGGACTGAAATAATGAGCTTCAGTTTCTATTGATAATGTAGCAAAAATATTGTCAATTATTAAAGGGACTCGATCATGTTTTTGCATCAAAAATCATTTTCCTAGTAATGCAACTGAAAACACTTAATTATAATTATTTTGCTCTTTCATACTGAAAGTACTGAAAACTACTGGTTTTAGTTGGGGGTGAACATACGCTGACACAGTCAAGAAAACTGATTCCTTGTCCACTTGACCACAGTAACTCAAATTCAGCTGGACATAAAAAATTATTGAAAACGTTAGTAGCATCAAGGTTATGTCAAGTAACCAATCATGCTATAGCTTTTTTGTTGCATTGCATTTACACATTTCAAAATGGTGGACTTGAAAGACAATATTTGAGCCTATAATTACATGTTGAAGGGTTCCGGCCATCAGTATCTTAGTTTTATCACTCATATTGATTTGTCACACTTTATTTCATAAAAAAACATAACAAAAAGTGCATTTTATAAACCATGAACAAGGCGCTCTAAAAAATAGCTCATTTAAAAAGAATAAAGTTATTTTTTTTATTTTAAAGTAAAGATGTTTTAAATAAACTTAAAATTTTATAAGGAAGTTGAAATTTATTCAAATTGAATATTCGATCTTGTCTTACACCAGGAGATCCATAAAAAGATCATGTGTCTGGATTTCCGTGACTGCCATGCTAAGATTCGTCAGGTGGACAGCCAAGCAACGGTGGGCAATGCTGTTGTAGTGCAGGTAAGCCTTAGGTAGACCAAAGCAGAGGATTCTGCTTTATGATACACAAGATTACAAGACTTTTGTCCGAGGACAACCAGCAAATCAATCTATAAATACAAGCTTAGTATGCACCAGTTAGCATACTGACCACTGAAAATATATAACTATGATATTGGAAAATAAGAGTGATTTAAACCCAAATGGCAGTATTTCAGGATCTCTGTTCTGCTTCGGTTAAAATATGTCCATTAATAAAGATATTAGGAGGTAGGGATATTTCTGAAGCAGATTGATTGTGGAAGTGTGGGTGTTTATTGCCTCGTTTATTAAAAAAAACACCTTTAATATGTACAGTACTGCTTTGCTAAAAAATATCTTTAGTCATGCAGCTTAAATGTTTTAACTGATTTACTATATTAGGTGACAGGTGAGCTGTCCAACAATGGTCAGCCGATGAGACGGTTCATGCAGACCTTTGTCCTGGCACCACAGTCTCCAAAGAAGTACTACGTACACAATGATATCTTCCGCTATCAGGACGAGGTGTTCCATGACAATGACACAGACACAGAAATTCTGGAGGATGCCCAGGGTATGTCTTCCTTTTAGAAATACTTGCTATATAGTTTTAAGATGAAGAATTCTTTTTGTCTTGGTGAGCTACAAAACTATATTGCCATTGACTTTTTGTTTGAAATTCCATTATGTGTTTTGAGTATGATACTAAATAACATCTTGGCAATGAGAAATTTTGCAGTTTTGTAAACTCATTAGGCCACTACTTTTATATAAATTGGTTTACAAAACCGGCGGGTCCAATTTTCCGAAAAGTACAAAAAAAAAAAAAATGAATTTCACTTTTTTTTGCAAAATTATTTTCCCGACCGTATTGATTTTGGTGCGAAACAAAAGAAAAACGACCATTTAAGAGTATGAATGCAGCAGATCTTGACTGGTTTGTTGTTCCGAGGCGTATTCGCCCATTTATAGTAATAGCATGTGAGCCAGTCAACTGTTATGGCAGCGCCGGTGGCAATGGCGGAATTGACGATAGCAGTCATTCTTTGTATGAAATAATTAATTAAAATATGCAGGAGTTGTTAAAAAAACAATAGCAATAAAAACATTGGCAAATTGGACAGCCGACACAAACAATAACTGTCACGTGATTGTTGTTTTTCCCCGCCGATTTAGGTTATAAAAATATTGTTGTTAATAGATAAAAAATAAAAGTGTCTGCGGCTGCCATCATTTTAATAGACACAAATATCTGTAAATTATGTGTGAGAAAAACATTTTATAACATTTTATGGTTAAATATCAAATAACAGTGCACTAAGTGTGAGTGGTGAAATCGAAAGTAAATTTTTTAAGTTGACACCGGTGAACTAGTTTCACAAGTTTGGTCGGTGGTGTTAATGGATTTTAAATCACAAAATGGTTTGGAAATACTTGTCATTGAGTCAGTGTAAAGCTTGTGTTTATTCTAGATTACATGTTTATTCATGTTTGGGTTAATAGTAGAGTAAAAACAATGAAAGAGTAGAGCACATGTGTCAATGACATATACTTATGCCAGGAGTTGTGTGCAAAACATTAAGATAAAACAACACGGAAAACTATTTTGAATAAGTCCATTTCAATTTGTAATGAACTTGATATTTCACTATAAATAAAGTTTGTTGTTGAAACCAAGGAATACTCTTTAAAGTGAAAAATAAACAAGCATGAAATATAGATGCCCTGTGAAAGCATGTATACACAAAATGGCGGAGTTGGGAGAATATGAAAATATCCGATACATAATTATGGATTTCTCTGTTACTATCATTGGTACATAAAGTTAAGTCACATGCTAGATTTATTAATTTGCTATGTGATTTTCATGTACTGATGTTGTAATTTGCTGAACATCCCATGTTAAATATTCGGACTAAGCATGGATCGGTTTACACACAACTAGGACCCTGCAAAGGTTATTAAAACTCAAATCTAGGTCTAGTTTGGTTTTTAGTTTTTCAGGAATTGTTTTCACAATATGAAAACCTCAAATGTCTTCTTAAAATGTTACTTCCTTATTTACAAAACTGGTAATTATTTCACTTTATTGACATTTTCCAATATTAAAATAACTGAAACAATGTTTAGAAAATGTAATGTATTGTTTTAATACAGTGCAATTTTAATGCGTAAAATTCTCCCTTTTTCAATTTAGTATGTGTCAGTTTTTAAGTGTTCTGCATTCACTTTTGCTTTAGCATACCCTTAAAGCTAAACAAATGTCTTGCTGAGTGATATTCAATGTATCTTTGATAAAAAGTGTAGTGTATACATGTAAACATGTTTTATAGTCAATTTCATTGATGTTTTATATGCACAGTATGTAAGATTTAAACTGTGTGTTTAATAAGAACTTTGAAACTTTTGAGTGTATTAAAACATGCATAAATAGCAGTTTAAAATTATTAAATGTCAAGTGAATGATATAAATTTTCAACGTTGTTATGTTGCTCTCTTATTTTCACCCTTTAAGAGTATGTTTTGTGACTTTTTTCCTTCTTTTTTTTTTTTTTCCGACCACCCAGTGGACATTTTTTCCAAAAATTCTTGTAAACCAAAAAATAAAAAAGGAGTGGCCTTAGTATTAAAACACTGATAATGAGAAATGGTTGTTCTTTTAACAACAATTTTAAATGAGTCCATCCTTCTTTGATACACAGAATATTATGAAACAAGTGAGTTCCAAGCAAAAAGACGTAATATAATGTGGAAATGAGAAAAATGCTTTTGCATTGTTGTTAAATGGTTGTTTGTTCACTGTGTGTTGTGTGTGCAGATTCTGAGGGTGAGATTGTGGAGCCGGTCGATGTAGGACAGACTGCAGACCTGATAGCAGACAACCAGCAGTTCTATGAGCCCCATGCCCAGCCTCTCAGGTAAACAAACACTTACAAAACTTAAGAATATAACTGTATTCATGTGTGGCTATGAAATCCACTGATAGTCATTTGGACTTGTGATTCTTTTTGCTTATTTTTTGTTGCAAATTAGATTTCTATATTGAATATAGATAAATATCAGATTAGATAAAGATAGTGAAGTGTTCCTGCCTTTGTTGCCATTTGTGACCAAATTGCAAAAATGGCCATAATTTGATGAATTTAAATGTGCTATATATACCAGTTTGTTTATACCATGTGATGAATTGCGTCATAAATGCTACGTTGGAAGGCACGTTGCTTCGACTTTAAACAACAAAGATAACTTTCCTATTTTTTCGCCATTTTAAATGAAATATAGGGCAGTCTACGCTGCTTACGGAGCCCCGCCTTCGGTCTTTCACTAGAGTCTGAATAAGAGTTTATTTTCTTAAAACACCTCGACAAACCTTTTCACAATACGCCGGATGACGGAGCACTGTCAAAACACATTTTTTGGGAACGGGTTTGTCGAGGTGGTTGATGAAACCTAATCACCTTATCAAACTCCGGTTATAAATCGAAGGCGGGGCTCTTTAAGCGTCATAGACTGCCCTTTGTTTCATTTAAAAAGGTGTTGTAAAAGAAAAGTTATCTATGATTCAAGTCTTCATTTTAAGCCAAATGTTGACTTCTGATGTAGAATGTATGACGCGACGCAATTTATTACGTGGTATACACACTCTGTATACAATTAAATTGTCCTAATGGCTCCAAAAAAGGTGTTGTAAATACCCCACCTAAAAATAAAGAAAATAAAAACTGAAAAAAAAGTTTACTTCAAATCTAAAGCAAGGATAGCCCTCTTAAGGGGTTTTGAAAAGCCAGTTTGCCGCTGTACAGGGTGCATCAACAAATTACATGCCAGGACAATCACATCCCTCACTTTTTGTTCAGTATAGTTCCAAAATATCTGTCTAATTTCATTTACATATATAGGTATGTTGAAATGCAAATTAAGTGCTTCAGGGGGGCTTGCCTCTTCTGAGCCCTACTTTGGCGCTGGACTGGCAAAGGGGTCTAACGTGGCTTTAACTTTAAACCCATAGGGACCTCTCTTATGTATATAAAGTTGGATACTTGATTGTCAATATTTGATAATGTACAATGAAAGACTTTGTCCATCTGACATTTACTGGTATTGACCAATTAAATAAGTTGCTGTTTCTTATTGCAGCAATGGGACTGGTCTCCTTGAGGAGGAGCCTGTGGAAATGCCCCCATCACCAAAATCAGAGCCTGAGGAGCCCCTGGAGAGCAAGGAGCCTGTCCAGATGGAGGCTTTTGAGCCTGTTAAGGAGGAGCCAAAAGTAGAGCAGCCTGAGGAGCCCCAGCAAATACAGGGTGGGTTGCCATTGGTTCATAGTAGCTGATAGACTTTCAGAAGAAATTACAATACTCAAGAATGATTATAGTTCGCAACTGCAATGTTTGTGTAATTGGCCAATCGATGCTGTCTGAACTGACAGACTAATTCCTCAAAAAAAATTCAGGCCATGCTTCTGGTAAAATCGATTTTTTTTACCAACCGAACCAAATTTTACCCATCCAAATATTTTTGAGATTCGGAGATTGTAACCAATTTTGATATAGTTCGTTGTTTGAAATTGATGTAAAAATCAGTAGTTTTATGATTTTTATTATCATAGTACTAGCATTTAAAAATAACCTACAAACAAGTCAGATTTCAAAAATTAGTAGTGCTTAAAAGTATATTAGTCAATACGGTTCTAAACAGCCTCTTCAAAATGAATTGCTTTTCATGACATGAATTTGTTTTATGTTGTCAAATTGCTTTAAGAATATTTTCGTCTATTTGAATAGTATGCTGGGTTTTGAAAAGATCTATTTTATTAGCCATATCCAGTAGCAGGGTTCCCGCTGGCGATCGCCATTGTCGCCATTTGCGACAAAATCGCAAAAGTGGCGACAACTTTTCAAATTTGGCGAATTTATGGCGACAACGATTTTTTTCTAAAATATTTTCTTAAAATGACGTAAGTGGTGACCATGCGGCCTGCATGATAATCGATTCTGTCACTGTCATAAATCAAGCGCATCTGCTGGTGCGACAACAAAAATTAATCCGATAATTAGGGCAAGCAGTCACGGCCCAGTCAACACCTCGCTAATTATTGCAGAATTTTATTGCTTTCACGGATAAACAATGACATCCTTTAACTGTTATGTCTCTTATTAGCAAACAATTTTAATATTTAGCTCAACAGCCTTGTTGTTGCGTAATTATCGTGTTAGTTTTAAATATGCAAATCGTAGAATTTTATGTTGTCAGAAAGTCACGTGATATGCAAATTTCGTAATGACGTTTACGCGCTAAAAATAGACTTGCTTTCGGTTTTGTCGCAATTTGTAATTGCTATAAATGCAGCATTCTAAGAGTTCAAAAAGTGTCAAAAAGATTAACAGAAATCAAATAAATAGGATTAAACCCCATTTGATAAGGCTTCTAATAGGTTGGCTGGAGTAAAGAGTAGGTAGACAATTTTCTATTAGGAAAGTTATGGCCCTAGTTTGACAATGTATATTTCTTTGAGTTTCCGTTTATTTTTAATTTATCTCATAATTTCACAAATGTATTCTTTAATTGTATGCAGGCATTAGACTGAAATCAACATATTGATGTTTATGTCACATTTTTTGCAATATTTTTTTATTTATATACTAGTCCATATACAATGAATTTTGTCAACAGAATAACAATTTGCTATTAATATCTTGTGCTTCATGTACAACAAAATGTTATTATTTGCACGACAATGTGCTAATTAAATGCAATTTAAGGCTCTCAAAATGCTTAAACCCCATGAGCTTCAGGGGGCTTCGCCCCCTTGGCCCCCACAAGGGCGCTGCCCTGGACCCGTAAGGGGGCCTATCGCGGCCCCCTTAACCCCCCGCGAAAAAGTGGCGACAACTTTTTAGAACCCAGGGGGAACCCTGCAGTAGGCCTGGGAAAAAAAGTTTTTGGTTCCGATTACCTGACCGTACCATTTTTAGCTCGACTATTCGAAGAATAGATGTGCTATACTAGTCGCCCCAGCGTCTGGTTTAAGTTTTAGGGCAAGTTGGGATTTTCACTTATAAGTCCAATACCCTACATTCAATTGACTTAATACTTCACGCAGTTGTTCATGGCCATCACATGATGAGGTTAGATAACTCCATATTATTCTTTACACAGATTATGGCCCCTGATTGACTATGGAACGTAGGTTAAAGTTTAAGGGCAAGTTTGAATATTTATTAATAACTTCTATATCCTTTGTTCAATTGACTTAATACTTCACACAGTTGTTCAGGACCATCACACAATGAGGATACATAACTCCATATTATCCTAAATACAAGTTATGGCCCCTGATTGACTTAGGTTAAAGTTTTAGGGCAGGTTAAAGTTTTAGGGCAATTTGGGATTTTCACTTAAAACTCCAATACCATTCATTTAATTGACTTAATACTTCACACAGATGTTCCGAGCCATCACAAAATGAGGTTAAATAACTCCATATTATTTTTTTACAAATTATGGCCCCTGATTGACTATGGAACTTAGGTTAAAGTTTTAGGGCAGGTTGGGATATTGTTTAATAACTTCTATACCCTTCATTCAATTGACTAAATACTAAAGGCATATTTGTATATTCTTAACCACATTTTCATAATGGGAAATCCAGTTATTTGAATGACTTGCGTCATTGTTTGGGCGGGCTGGTGGGAGGGCAGCATCAACGTCACCTTATGTATCGAATAATTTTAGTAAGGTTTTGACATAAAGAGACCAAACTTGGTATTATTACATCGTTATTGTATTCTAAGTCAAAGCGGCGTAGTCGAGAGCGCTGTCTTACGACGGCTCTTATTATAGTCATTTGGTAAATGTTAATGTCTGGAACTGATGATAGCTTTGACTGAGCAGAATTAATCAAGTTTGAAACTTCCGCGTTGGTTTAATTGCTTATGATCACTTTAACAATGCAGAAACATGTAAAGATGATTTAAATATGCAACGCATGCCTTGCTTTTGCAGAAGAGCCCCGGCAAAACAAACCTTTCTCCTGGGCAGCCATGGCCAGCAAAAATACAATGGGAGCACCTGCCCCAGTGTCTCAGATGCCAGTGCAGACCCAGGCTCCACCCAAACCTGCCCCTGGATTTGGCACCAGACAGGACATGAAACAAGACACCAGCCCCACAGCTCCAAAGGAACAGCGGGCACCACGGTACTCTTAGCATGTCTGAGACGAGTTTTATCAAAATTATGTATATATAAATAGGGGCATAAATTATTTACTTGCATTTTAAAAATTGTAGTCGAATTAAGCTTAAATTAACACTGGAGTTTTGATATTTTAAAGAAGTTATTATGCAATGATGGTATAATTTGCGTCAGAATGCAAGGTTGGTGACAGTTGCCTACTGTTAGTGTGCCAGCTTGCTGTACTGTTGACCATTAAGTCTGAGCAAGTAGTCAAGTGTTAATAAAACTGGAATAAATCAATATTGAGGCAGTGATGCGTGTAATTTGCGTCAGATGTCATGTTTGGTGATGGTTGCCTACTGTCTTATGCCAGCTTGACTAACTGATGATATCTTTAACTGAGCTTCAATTCAACTATAGGGCCATTTTTTAAAAAGGTATGTAAGAGAATGATTTTACTTAAGTTGGCTTAAATAATTGACGGTTGATTGTTGTTAAAAGATGTCTATGCAATGATGGTGTAATTTGCGTCAGAATGCAAGGTTGGTGACAGTTGCCTACTGTTAGTGTGCCAACTTGCTGTACTGTTGACCATTAAGACTGAGCAAAAAGTCAAAGTGTTAATAAAACTCAAATAATACAATATTGGGGCAGTGATGCGTGTAATTTGCGTCAGATGTCAAGTTTGGTGATGGTTGCCTACTGTCTTATGCCAGCTTGACTAACTGATGATAACTTGAACTGAGCTTCAATTTAAATGTAGATCCATTTTTATGAAAATTAATATAAAATTAGTATTTTAGTCATGTTGGGACTTAATAATTGACTGTTGATTGTTGTGAAAAGATGCCTATGCAATGATGGTGTAATTTGCGTCAGAATGCAAGGTTGGTGACAGTTGCCTACTGTTAATGTGCCAGCTTGCTGTACTGTTGACCATTAAGTCTGAGCAAGTATTAAAGTGTAAACTAAAATCAGGTAAAACAATATTGGGGCAGTGATGCGTGTAATTTGCGTCAGATGTCATGTTTGGTGACGGTTGCCTACTGTCATATGCCAGCTTGTCTAACTGATGATAACTTGAACTGAGCTTCAATTCAAATATAGGTCGTTTTTTGAAAAGGCATACTGTAAATCATTGAATAAAGAAGGAGAGTTATGTACATAGGACACAGGCAAAAAATGCGTGGAAATTCGGGGGGGAAAACATTTCATCTAAAATGGCAAAGGTTATAAAATAGTACAACACATGTAATATATTGAAATAACAATGGTACACAACACATAAATAGTTTATTGCAATACTGTATTAAGTTGCCAATGAACAGAAATTTAAAACAGTTATCCCGATTTCGCTCTCTGCCAAGCCCTCAAATAATTTGTCTTTTACACAAATTGTGTAAAGATTTGCCATATATTGTATCCCTGTAATGTTCTCAAAACCCAAGTTAGTTAAACACTTCTTAAAATGGGTTGAACAACAATTTCATTGCAACAGTTTGTACTATTTGGTGTAAGCTTGTGGCGGTAAGTTGTTAAAGAGGGAGTTTTTCAAACCTTCACATATCCACGGTTGACAATGATGCCGCTTCACATGGTGCTTGTCTATTTGTTTTAAATACAAATTCATACTTCATAAAAGCTTGTACAGTTTTTGCAACGAAAAATAATTAACCACTTATATTTTACTGTCGTCTGCTGATGCTAATTGTAGCTGATTTTCTACTGCCATTTTATTTAAATCTATTAATTGATGTGAGTAGCGTCCCTTTATGTGAAATGTAAACAAACATATTTTGTGAGATTGTGCCAACTTGCTGTATTATTGACAATTTAGTCATAAGCAAGAGGTCAAGTGTTTACCAAACGCAATCAATACAATATTGGGGCAGTGATGCATGTAATTTGCGTCAGATGTCAAGTTTGGTGATGGTTGCCTACTGTCTTATGCCAGCTTGACTAACTGATGACAACTTAAACAGAGCTTTTATTTTAATGTAGGTGTCCCAATGTGTTTAGTATATTATTGTGTTTTTTAATGTCAATTAAATTAATTGAAATAAAAAATAATTGTGCGGCCATTAAATTTACTTCTCTATATAGGGGTGGTCGTGATCGTCCTGACCGAGGTCGTGACCGTGACAGGATGAGTATGGGGCGGGAAGATGGCGAGGTGGGAGACAGGCGGGGCACACGTTATCCAGACAGTCACCAACTATTTGTAGGAAACCTTCCACATAATGTCTCTGAGAAGGAGTTGAAAGCATTCTTTGAAGGTTGGTGGACACTTTCTCATAAAATGTTATAATGACATAGCATGATTTTAGTACCCAGTGACAAATCTATGTCTAGGTGTTTTCTGAAGTCTTGATGTTGTTGTCTTGCAAAAAGTTTAACCTTGGCTATTACTCAAAAATTTAAGATACTAATATGAAACAATGCCTGTATTTCTAGCATTTATTACTGTCCAATAATGCCCATTGTATAAGTGGAATAAACATCAACAGACAATTAAAACTCTTCGCTTGGCATCACTTCTGTTTCTTCAGTGTACTAGCGTTCTTAAAACACCTGGTGTATTTTAGTTACAAATCTGTTAACATGTTCCGTCTTATTTACAGAGTATGGATCAGTGGTTGAGCTGAGAATCAATACAAAGAGTGGAAGTGGAAAGGTCCCAGTAAGTCATTTTTAGGTTTTTTGTATATTTATGCCCCCTTTTGAAAAAAGTGGGGTATATTGTTTTGCACATGTCGGTCGGTCTGTCTGTCGGTCGGTCGGAATACCAAATGGTTTCCGATCAATAACTTGAGAACGCTTTGACCGAGGGACCTCATACTTGGTATGTGTATTGGTCATCACCAGCAGATGAACCCTATTGATTTTGAGGTCAGTGGGTCAAAGGTCAAGGTCAGTGTGACCTTTACATGAAAAACGGTTTCCGATCAATAACTTGAGAACGCTTTGACCCAGGAACCTCATACTTGGTAGGTGTATTGGTCATGACCAGCAGATGAACCCTATTGATTTTGAGGTCAGTGGGTCAAAGGTCAAGGTCAGTGTGACCTTAACATGAAAAACGGTTTCCGATCAATAACTTGAGAACGCTTTGACCCAGGGACCTCATACTAGGTAGGCTTATTGGTCATGACCAGCAGATGAACCCTATTGATTTTGAGGTCTGTGGGTCAAAGGTCAAGGTCAGTGTGACTGTAAGCTGAAAAAAGGTTTTCTGATTGTCCATATTTTATTTAAGTGTCCAAATCCTACTAACAATTTGGCTCCCAAGGGGGCATAAATGTTTCACTAACATCTCTTGTTTAAAAATAGATGACATCTAATATAGCATGGCAGACACATTGAGTCCCAATTTCTCGGAACAACATCCATAGTCCATTTTAACAGGATCAAGCAGAGCTCAATAAAATTGTTTTAGTAAAGTTTCTTTAGTGTTCTCATTGTGAAGAGTTTCCATTGAAGGAAATATTTTGATGATATTCACTTGAAATTATTTCATATTTTGTAAACAAGTTATAAGTAATTTGGCGATTAACCCTTTAGCACATAGACAAGTGGCCAGATTACACCTCCCAGTCAATAGCCATCTTACTGATAAGCAGTCCTTATCTGCATAGGTACTTTTCTGGATATTTGAAAATGAGAAAATGAATACAGCAGTATGACCTTAAAATCAATGTTACTCCAAATAATTGTGTCCAAATCTTTTTTATGTGAATTCATTTTTTATAGATAATTAAATTATCTAATAAATGGTGTCAATGATGAAATATTAAATTATTTTATTTCAGCTGTGAATGTATTTTCAAGATGGATTTGTAACATTTCTTTGAAATGTCATAATTGCATTAAATCAAAGGGTAATAAAATGCTGGGATCGATCTAATTTTTATTACCCCTATCATAAAAAAGACCCATCTGGATTAAAAAGCCGACAATTTATGTTCTTGTGTATTAATACACAGAAATATGTCAGGAATATCCAGTGTCATCCAGCTGAGAGATCCAGTCCAAGGTGTCTGTTTAACTTTATTACCCCCTCATAAAATTGTTTACAAAAAAAGAAAGCCGATAAATGATTTTCCGGTATGAATAAAAAGATCTAGATCAAACAAAACGCTTGCACATGACCTATTTTACAGCCAAAACTATGATGGACATTATATAAGCTTCACAGAAAATTTACCCATCATTTTCTCATTTACTAATTGTTTCTTTTGTTTGTAAACAAAATATTACCTTTAAGTAAATATAATCTCAATTGATTTTAATGGTAAACTGAACTGACGACATATATTTAATGATTTACGCATCAATGAATTTGGGGGAAATTCCATACAGTACTTAGCTCGTGGTCTTATTACGTCACAATGGGATATCACACCTGCGATTGGGAGTATAAACACCTTCTCAATTTAGCAGACGATATTTTCAAGGGAAAATCAATACACAAAAGGTTAAACTTTAATTTTATAAACATCCGGGATATTGTTTACAAAAAGAAAGATGCAAAATTGAAATATTGAAATGACCCTATTGAAATATGCGGGCCATGCGTTTACATCCAGTAATGGATACGGTCGGCCAAATGCGTATACATCTGGTAATGAGCTATGTCGGCCAATCTCGTATACATGCGCTAAAGGGTTAAAAAAGATGCTTAAGCTTGTTTTGCTAAGGATGTTTTTTTAGAAATTTGAGGGAGGTCTCGACATTCTTTAAAATATCTTGAAATAAACACAAAATTCCTCTTGTAATAGCTAATAGACAACTTTCAGCTTTGCATTGGAGCATTATGAGAATTCTGTGTTAAATAAAACAATGCAATTAGTACGGTATTTTTTGCTTTGACATTTTCTTAAAAAATATTTGCTTATATTCAAATCAATACTGATTTGTGTTTTTGCCTAATCAATGCAGTATTCAGTATTAAAACAAGGTTGTCTGAAACAAACTTTTATTACCATTGATAATCAGATGTGAGTTAATGTTAAGCCATGAACATAGGAATTTCCTTGTCTGTCACATCATAAGCCATGTACATATGGATTTCTTTGTCTGTCACATCATAAGCCATGTACATAGTCAATTCTTTGTCTATCATGTCATAAGTCATGTACATAGGGATTTCTTTGTCTGTCACCGTGTCACTTCATAGTTGTTAATGTCATGACATGACCATAGGGATTTCTTTGTCACATCAAAGTTGTTAATGTCTAGCCATGAGCATTGGGATTTTTTTGTCTGTCATATTGTTATTGTCACATTTTGTTTCCAATCTATACTTTTAAATGACTTATTGTAGAGTCTTTTAACTTAGTATGTGCATTGGTAATGGTCAGTAGTTGACCCCTTTTGCCTCAAAGGTCAAGGGTATGGTGACCTGGACTAAAAAACTGGTAGCTGCTTCAAACAGGCCACATGGCAGATGCACTTGGAGCTTCATGTTTATTTTGATGTCATATTTATTTGGATTTTAAAGCAAACCTAAAACAGACACAACTAAGGAGAACTACTTGAGTGATAATGAGTACATGTGTGATATGGAGAATGATGTGTGTTATATAGAGAATGGCATGTGTAATATAGAGAATGACATGTGTGATCAAGAGAATAACATGTGTTATATAGTGATTTTCAGTAATTGCTCTTATTTATTTTCAGAACTTTGGTTTTGTGGTTTTTGAAAGCAATGATCCTGTCGATGCCATCCTGAAAAAGTCTGCATTAGGTGTGGTAAGTATTCACGTTCAATTTCATTATTGCCCCCATTAAATGCCATTTTAATTTAACACATCTGACACATATTTGATACACTCATCATTTGAAAGATTTATACCAATTTTGTCCACTAATGTATAATATTCTTGGAAGACATGCAAAATAATAATACCTATCCAACTTCTTAATATCAAAGGGTTAAACCTAAGCCTGGGAAGCCTCAAAGTTATTAAGGTAACTTGAGGTGGGTTACTTTTAGATTGGCCATACCTCAAAAATGGTTCTAGTTATTAACATGCTTGGAACTTGGCAAGCATACTAGCAATGACAAGTTGCATTTGCCTGGCAAGTGCCTCTAAACTGTAAAAATATACCTCGATGTTCCTTAACAAACTGAGAAAAGCATATGAGCATTTGCATCTATTTACATTGTGTAATGTTCCATATTTAAAACGGCTATTTTAGATAATTGGAGGAATTTTAAGTACCAGTCCTTGAAATATGTTTATTTAAGACTTTGTGCCACTTGCACAATTCAAAACATTGCTATTATGTTGTAGGCTATCAAACTACATGATCACCGCCTTAATGTTGAGGAGAAGAAGCCCCGTGGTGGGGATCGCACTATGGGACGTGGCCCACCCCCCAGGTCAGGGAGTGCCGGTGGTATGGGGGGTGGGGGATTCAACAGCCGGGGCGGTAGTGCTGGGCGTGGCATGGGTCCGAGAGGGGGTTCCTCTGGGATGAGAGAAGGGGGACGAGGGGGTGGGTCTGGGAACATGGGGCCAAGGGGCGGTGGAGGTGGCATGTCTGGCCCACGACGCTGATCTCAAGTCAGCCAGGAGACGGACACATGGATGATGGTGCTTTGTGTTACGTTAATGTGGAAAGTATGCAATTCTGAGTTATGAGAGGACACATTATCATCACTGTCACCCGCTGTTCACAGATGACTTGTATATTTTTGATTGCGCAACAAAGTGTTCAGTGTTGTTGAAACATGTTAACACCCTGGTTTTGCCTGTGATCAGTAAAACAAATATTTATAACCTTATTTATTGTTTCAACTTGTTGCCAACTTAGTGACTTGACTGATGTAAGGACTAGGAGTTACCATGATCATAAAACTTACATGTGTTTACATGAAACTTTTTTTACAATGTGCTATGTATTTGCTAAAAAGTAATAATTTGTATCTACTGTTTCATGAACATTGTAAATACTATTTTGTTCATTACACAAGCATTCTGATTCGATCATTTCATCTGTCAAAGACTTCATCTATTGTTCAGTATATTTATGTTAGTAATGCAAACTTGTGGTTTCAGAGGTTTATGAGCTAGATGTACATGTATGACAGAATTGCATATTTTCAATCATGTGTTTTTCTTAAAATTAAAATATAAAATAAACCAAAGGAAAAAAAATGCTATTCATATCAGATAATCTTAAATGTTTTATGTTTGAGAAAAGAACAAAAAACAGTCAAACATCTTGTATAAATATTAGACTTCTGACACTCGTTTCTGTATTTATCATGTTCACATTTTTATAACAATAGGGGTGTTTGACAGTTGTTTTTACCTACATTTTTGTTTTGTTTTCAAATATGCCTACTTTCTTACAAAGTTGTAACAAAATTTGAATAATGGTTGCAGTTTAATACTCATGTTCTCTTTTTTTACTCCATCAGCAGTTAGCCAAACATGGATTGTAATTGATGACTTTGTAATGCTAGCTAGTGCCAATCACTTTATTTTGATTTTTTTTTTATTAAAATTTTCTTTCGTATAATTGAAGCCAAGGATCATCGTAGATAACTTATTAAGACTATTACTCCCAATAGCTAAGTTTTTTAAATTATTGTGTCGATTGGAATTAAGACTTCATTGTATAACTTGCTATAAAAAAGCTGTGTTTATATTATACTGTATCATCTGTATGTGTGTTATGTTTGTGGGCATAGGAAGTATTAAGGTGTTTTATGCTGGAGCTTATGAAATGGTTCAAACGCTGATACAAGCAAGATGTTAGTTGGACAGAAGAAGAATAATGTAGTCAGTTTTGAAATCCATATTGTAAAAGAAGTGTTTGGTTGTTCGATTATTTTGTATATGCTTATCCTTGTGAGTAATGTCTCTCCAGCGCAAGGCAAATTATACATACTTGATTTTCCATCGACATTTAGTATAGGTTGAGAATATTACACTTGATGAACTAGAAATAAGTCAATTTTACATGGTGTAAAGTATCTATTGGACTATTATTATATGTAATTATACAGTATATGTCGAAGCATTCTTAACATTGTTGGTAGATTCCTTGTATTCTCAGGGAAGTCAGTTTGAAAGTTGCTCCATTCTGGCCATTAACATTGGCCTACATAGTGATATGTTCACTGTGAATTTGAAATGCAGAGTTTGTCTGTGCATTGTCTCTTGAATTATGGGTCTTTTTTCATATGAAGTTCTAGAGACTAAGAGTGCAAGTAAAATCCAAAATATATATAGTTATTTTAAAGTAAATCAAGTTCAGTGTTTCACATCGGTATGTTTTTTTTTCTGCCTAGCGGATATGCACTGAACCCAATCACAAATAGTTGGATGTAACCTCATCTTGTTGGCTACATCATAATTGTTTATCATATCATGACTGTGTGTGAGTATTGCTGGTAGTACACTGTTTTCATGTTCTTTCCTACTTAGTTACCCTAACTCTAGTTAGCAGGAACTCTTTGAATAACAATTGTTTCATTACTATGCAAGAGTCGTTCACTTAGCTTCGACCAGAAACTGTTCCATTTTTATTTAAATTGGTTACAGAACAGTTATATTTATATACAATTGTCTGATCGATTTCTACAGAGACACACTGGAAATATAAATATTTGTCCATCACCATTGTTCAGTGTAGGATTAAGACTTAGAGTATTTAAATTGTGCACACAAAACTGCATTTATAATAACTGATTATGTAATAATTTGAACCTATTGTGTAAAATTTTCTTGATAGAGATGGGATGGTGGGAGCAGGAAAAGCAAGCCAGTCCTGCTTAGTCAATAAGATTTTACATTATATGTTCTAACTGACCAAGATTATGTTTTCACCAGGCGGGAACCAAATATTATAGTCACATGAGTTAAATTGTAAAGTCTATACGATTAAGCGAAGTACTTGGTAAAGGCTGATTAATGGTTTCATTAGAAGGTAATATCAGTTAAAATCTAATTAGGAATAGAGAGCATTATTTTTACATATTAAGTGTTGAAGGCAGGAGTTGAAATGACAATGTATTAGTTTGCAATTGAGTGCGCATGTTCACTGTGTTATATACCCGGTCTCCTGGAGAAATGTTCATGTTTGAACATTCCTGCTGTGTTGAATATCGATAAACCTGTTTTGAATTGCTCGAATTAGTTTATCAGTAGAGTTCCAATGATCAAACAAAAGGGTACTAAGGGAGTTTGTACATTTATGCATTTGTGTTTTTTGTACACATCTTTGTCACAGTTTGTGGCATATTTCCATTAACATGGCTAAGATACCCATTCATCTGAATGCATCTAAAATTCGGGAGGGTAATAATGATTAACCCATTTGTAAAGTTCAATTATGAACATTTTTGTCTCGTCTTAGGGCTGTTTCCATCACTGAAATTTATCACTGGTTACTGTTTTCTCGGCTTTGCAACGTGTGATAGCTTGTGTCTTGCTGCATTTTGCTCCAATAAAGGGTTGATCAGTAGAAAACAAGTCCAGTACACCAGTTAAGATGTAGTTTCTATCATATTGTAGATTGATCTCTTATATTCTCTTTGAAGTTCAATATTTTTTTGCTATCCAATAACAATCCTTGAGCAGTGTTACAGGTACCGAATACTGTGCTGAATGAACAATGCAAGTAGCTCTTGTGAGATGTCTAGTGTTGAGGTGTATGTCTTGTGAGATGTCTAGTGTTCAGGTGTATGTCTGGTGTGAAGGTGTAAGAGTTGTTAATGGAATGCTCACACATTGCGGTATTGGTGCCATTTCTGTTTCTTGTTCAATTATTTCCCATTTATTGTGATAAGTATTTATGTGTGTTTAGTTTTAAATCAAAAAGGTGTTTCTCTTGAGAGATAACAACTTTACACATTGCATAACTAACTGTTTGATCTGAAATTTTTATTTAGTTTTGCAAAACAAATAACAGCTCTGATAATGCAAAACTAGACGTTTGTGCAGCCTGATACCATTTCTGCACACTTGCTGGAAAAGGGACACATTTTATTAAAAGCATCATGTTTGTGTGTGTGTTTCTAGTATCAATGATTATTATAGTATCGGTTTGTTCCATCCTAGATCGGTTTGTTTCATCCAAGATCAAAGGAGCAAAATTTCGAACCAAGGAACACTTCAACAGTGACAACTTCTGTTGAAAATCTCTTGATGTGATTGCTTCTAGGGAGTTCTGATGAGAGGGCCCCTGATCACTGTATTTCATTAATGGCACTACTAATGGGGCTGTTGTACTGAAACCTTATACTGTTGTTTATTTCAAGTTATAATTTATGTATACCTTTGCAGGAAACATAGTTTCACTATTAAATGGCAGCACTTTTGGAATGCCACTGGATTGTGTCATCATTTTACATTCTTGTCTGCCTGAATACCATCTTATTATTATGGATGGATTTAATCCTCTTTTTAACTTGATTTGCATTAAGAAAAAGCTAACAATGCAGTTTTAAGCGGAAAAACATAAGTTGTAAAAAATGCATTTGCTAAATATATCACTTTCTTATACTTGAATGATAGTAGTTTTCATTTAAAGCGTTGGCTGATGTTTAAGATTTATTGTAACAATGTTTTAATTGTATTAAATCTAAAAAAAAAAAACTTTTGAAAGTTAACCCTAATTGTGATAACATACCATGCTTTCATCTGATGTTGATATATAGACAAGTTTTTTTCTAATTTGGCTGTAAATTATAATAACTGTTACAGAAGAAACAACAATAAAGATGTTATTTCTACTGGTGTTTTTGTTTTATTTTTTGAATATATTAATGCAAAAACTTTACCGTAAATAAGTTTATATAGACCTATAATGAGAAAAGACTTTGTCGATCCTGCGTGCGGAGAGAGACATAGTTGTCACAATGGCGGTTCCATGTGCGGTAGTTCAGACTGAGCCATGTCCTGGCTATATAAACGATTTCCAATAAAGCTTCACCATTATAATGTGGCGTGTAGTCCCACGTCTGTACCTCAAAAGGTCAATGTCACGCTTCCGAGTTTAAGTGATCCATGTCTGGGCAGTATTTTGACCATGCATTAGTTATAAAACATTTGCCATGAAGTTAAACTATGATGAGGTGACGTGTTGCGTACAAGACCCAGGTTAAGGTCACCATTCGAGTTCAACGGTCTCGATCCTTGTCCGAACTGTATCATGACCATGCATTTTGTTAAAT
Organism: Mya arenaria; assembly: GCF_026914265.1. Classification (NCBI taxonomy): domain Eukaryota; kingdom Metazoa; phylum Mollusca; class Bivalvia; order Myida; family Myidae; genus Mya; species Mya arenaria. The sequence continues at coordinate 50,528,603 of NC_069123.1, forward strand.
TTCTGGTTATCGGGTCCGAACTGAACCTTGTCCGGGCTGTATTTTTACCATGCATTATATGATTTTCCAGAATTTAGCCTCGAGTTTTCATAAGGTGGCGTGTTGCGCGCAATACCAAGGTCTGTAACTCTAGGGTCTAGGTTACGCTTAAACGGACTCGCTCATGTTTTTGCAAAAAAATGTATGTCGAAAGAAAGTGTGGCAAATTAACAAGGACTGTCCATACGAAGATAACAAAAGCTTTAGCCCTTGAGCAAATGTTCATAATTAATTTTATACATATATATATCTTGTTTGAAGACCGCTATTTTCATGAGCGTTACGCTAAAGACGTTGTTGCGTGATTGGTTGAATGGCACTAGCACGTGATGTTATCAACGTATTGTTAAAAGGTCAAGAAATCCCTCACTTTTGTTTAAAGTTCTGGTGTCATAGTGGTAAAATTGCCGATTTTGAGATAACCTACATAATGACAATTCTGTGTATGTGTGCCATAGCGCCCGTCCGTCTGAACTAAACCTTCCCCCAGTTGTATCTTGACCATTCAAAGACACTTTCCACGGGCTCGACTTGTCTGATGGTATCTAGTTGTATTCATTTAGTTTTTTTGTTATGAACCTCATGTTCATAAAAATTAACTGTTAAGAATATTTGATCACTAGGATAGTAACTCGCCTGATGATTATGTACATGTATTATCGACACCGGCACAATATGGCAAAGTTTCATGATTATTGCGTAAAAAATCTGGCATGACGAGTGAAGGGTGGGGAATCACGTGACTTAAAAGGGTTCTCACATGGGTCAAAGCCGATGTAAACAAACAAATTAGTGACGCAAATTTCTAAATAACTTTTTGACAGAAAATATTTCTTAGCCTATTTAAGACTTTGCAATTTTCTGCTTCTACACGTGTGAAATGTTTAATTGCGTGTATTTAAATGCTAAAATATTTGGCCGACATTTTTATTTGACGAAATTTTGTAAAACAACGCAACGCTGAAACTTTTGCCATGGCGATGTACGATGGTGAAAACACGAAAGTTGATCGCATTATCATCGTCGTACTGTCGTATTTTATGACGGTTAAGTTGGAAGGTAGTTGGTAGTTGGTGATTCGAATATTCAACTATCTACCAGTTGCCAGTTGGGGATTCGAATATTCAACCACCTGCTAGTTGCCAGTTGGGGATGCGAAAAATCAGAGTTAGATGTTGATGTTGATATTAAGCTACTCGACTATTTCCAGTCGGTTAATCTAGAATATCCAACAACCAACCAGTCGGTAGTTGGTGATTCAGATTCTCTCTCTCTCTCTCTCTCTCTCTCTCTCTCTCTCTCTCTCTCTATATATATATATATATATATATATATATATAAATGTTTGTTTATCGATGTACACCTATGTATCTTCGTAACAAACACGGTTTTGATTCACTTTTTCTCGTATATTCGCCAGTCTGATATTCGACCATTTCCAGTCGATTAATCGCGAATATTCAACTACAGACCAGTCAGTAGTTGGGGATTCAGATTTTGTCTATATATACGGGTTTAAAGGTCACATATGGAAAATTCGACCGCCAAATGTTTGTTAATGCATTTTCACATATATCTCTTTACGACCAACACTGTTTTAAATATCTTTTTTCTCGTATATTCGCCAGTCTGATATTCGATCATTTCTAGTCGATTATTCGCGAATATCCAACTGCTAACCAGTCAGTAGTTGGGGATTCAGATTGTGTCTATTTATAGGGCTTTAAAGGTCACATATGGAAAATTCGACCGCCAAATGTTTCTTTATGCATGTACACATATGTATCTTCGTAACAAACACTGTTTTAATTCACTTATTTGTGTATTCGCCAGTCGGACATTCGGCAATTTCCAGTCGATTATTCGCGAATATTCAAGTACTAACCAGTCAGTAGTTGGGGATTCAGATTATGTCTATATATATGGTTAAAAAGGTCACATAAGAAAAATTCGACCGACAAATGTTTGTTTATGCATGTACACATATGTATCTTTGCGACAAACACTGTTTTAAATAACTTTTTCTCGTATATTCGCCAGTCGGATATTCGACCATTTCCAGTCGATTATTCGCGAATATCCAACTACTAACCAGTCAGTAGTTGGGGATTCAGATTATGTCTATATATATGGCTTTAAAGGTAACATTTAAAAATTCGACCGCCAAATGTTTGTTTATGCATTTGTCATATATATCTTTGCGACAAACACTGTTTTAAATAACTTTTTCTCGTATATTCGCCAGTCGGATATTCGACCATTACCCGTCGATTATTCGCGAATATTCAACTGCTAACCAGTCAGTAGTTGGGGATTCAGATTATGTCTATATATGTGGTTTTAAAGGTCACATAAGAAAAATTCGACCGACAAATGTTTGTTTATGCATGTACACATATGTATCTTTGCGACAAATACTATTTAAATACCTTTTTCTCGTATATTCGCCAGTCGGACATAGACTAGCGAATATACGAGAAAAAAATGCAAAAAACATACCTTCATTTATTATTTGTAAGCAAAATAATTCTTAATACTAGTCGCTGTGCACCGCTATGCTTGCTTAATGCTGACCTAGTAGTTGCTAACAATCAACTTATAGTTTAGATAGCCACACATATTATGAACAGCCATCATTTTCATTCTGTCTTTATAATACACACTTACCCATTGCTTGACTATATTGTAAACGTTTGAAATTAATACTTTATTTCAGAACTGAATTATTCATTCATTTAAGAGAAACTATTCATACATGATACATGTGATATAGCAGTGACTGCAGTTTAGTAGATTTGTTAAAACTCTCTTGAAGATTGCAAAAAAAATTGTTCTGGAAGATTTGTGTCATAGTGTCTGTAATCTTGGGTGTTCTTTTTGAAATGGGTAATAATAACTTGAACTTGGATGAGATGTTATCTCTTGGGTATCAGTTAGTCTAATAAGCTACCATTACTGTAAAAAATGCCAAATGGATGCACACAATTCAATAGTACATAGGGGACCAAAAATCGATCGCGATGTAAATGCAGTTCAGATTGTTGCTTCTTTTAAATACTCATGAATATAAACCATAACCTAGTGGTGCAAGTATTACTTGCATGCCATTGACATTGTTATCATACTTAACATTCTCTGTGTACAAAAGTCTGGTCTTGTTTAATGCTTACTTATTCAACTTTGTAATGTTGCCAACTGGATATAATGCTCTAAATGTAAAGGCTTGATGTAAGTTTGTTATTATTTTATGATACTTACCATCTTCCGACATAACAACAAACAAACAGTTTATTTGCTAGAAGGCCACCAGCCCATGCAAACATCGCACAATACATACATGGAAACTACTTGTGCAAATTAGTGAGCATGGATAAAATAATAGTATCTGTCATAACATAGATAAAGTACATTTTGATACAATGACATTGACAACTTAAATATACAATACCATATACTAACAGTCAAAAATTGTAACAAATATGTAATGTTTATTCCTGGAAAAGTGAATTTCTCTTTTCAAAAGCTGAGTATAAATAGTTTGCAGTTTTTTTCACAACATTTTCAATATTACAAGACATCAATATATTAAACTTAATTATATTTGGGTTCTCATAATATTTTCTTTCTATATATTCTTGTCTCATTGTATCATATAAAGGACACACCAAAGTAAAATGATATTCTGTCTCTAAAACATCTTTACAATGGGAACAAACCCTTAACTGTCTTTCAACTTACGTATAACGGCCACGTTCAATTGCCAGCGTATGAGCTGAAGCTCGAAAACAGCATATACGTTCCGAAATTTCCTAACACAGATAAAATTTACATACGCTTCAGTCTCAAAATTGGATTTAAAGCCGATATAAGCTTGCAATTTGGCACTATTTATAAAACTGCTACGCCATGACTGAACATATTGATCTTTAAGTCGTTGTAAGTATGTTGCCATAAAGCATTTTTATTGGTAATACACTGGGCTTCCCAAACATGACCAAAGCCATTTGAAAATAAATGTTTTCTTAAGTGGGTTACCCAATTCACATAACCAACAGTATCCAAAGATTTCAACATCGCATAACATTTGGACGCATATCTATGTTTTGGCATACTTAAATTTTTTAACCAATAGCATATAACACGCTTACAAGAAAAAAAATATACAACGGGAATCGACCACAGTCTTCTAAAATTGGAACATTACATGAAAATAGAGGTACAGAAAGAAACCTTTTACAGGCATAGTTGTGCACTCTTTCGTCACCTTCATGTCTATGTAATCCCCAAATTTCGGACCCGTACAGTAATATAGGTACAACTTTTGCGTCAACAATTTTGAAATAACTATGTTTTTGTAAAGGCATTAAATCATACAGAGAATTTCATAATGATACAAGAACCCGTTTGCCTTTAATAGCCATGCTGTCGGCCATTTTATTCAGTGACAGGGTAGAAGTAAAATGGACCCCAACATAGTTAAAACAGTTTACACATTCATAACATAACATAACATAACATAATATTTATTCAGCATTAAATGACATATCATCTATAGCCAAAATGCAAAACATATGAAATAAATCATATGAAACAAATCATCGTGAAGAGCAAAGACATAGTCAATAGAGAAGTATACTATATATCATATCAATTCTCAACATAATTAGGTTCTCGATCGTAACAAAAATGCATGATATAGATATTTACTAACACAGTGCATAGTTTTTTCCGCTGTCTGAGGACAAAAGGGTAATATTTTTTTGTTTTGTTGGCCAATGGCAAAAGTATGGTTTAAAGAATTATTTTCGTAGATTGTGATATTTTGGACATACTAAAAGAAAATGGTATTCATTTTCGATGGTATTCATATTACAAAAAGTACATATTCTATCTGTTCTTGGGATGTTATGATGTCTTCCCGTTTCGATTAATAGGTCATGTGAGGAAACTCGAAATTTTGTAAGGGCAATTCTATATTTATTTATGTGTATACTATCTAGATATTTTTTTTTGCTTGAGTTCATTTTAATACCAGCGATATGTTTCTAGTCTGTTTGAATCATTAATATCTGTATTCCACGACTGTTTATAAATATCAATCATTCTTTGTCGTATTATTTCGATCGAAATCGGTTGTATATCTTATTTAACCATATTTCTGACATTCCAATTTCATCTAATATTTTCTTTTTTTGATATGCCCAATTCATTCCACTGTATGTATTATTGTTGTCAACGTCATTTCTTAACATTCTATATGTATTTTTGATTAATGATGTATTATTAGATTTTAAAATTCGTATCCAATACTTAAACATTCTTATTTTTCGTTCAGTTATCATTGGGTGCCTTCCTAGTTCACCATATAAGGCGGTGAGATTCGTACTTTTCCTGACGTTTAAAACTTTTCTCATGAATTTGCAATGAATTAGTTCAATGTTTTTTTTGCTGGATGGAATCCAATGATTACTGAACCATAATTAAGAATTGACCCAATGAGACTGTCAAAAAGATTAGTTTTTTCTTTGATGTTAATGTCTAGTTGATTATAAACGATAAATAAATTATGTAAGGCATAAAGGAAATGTTGTGCTTTCGAATATCATAATTTTAGTTTTTAATGTATTAACTTTAAGATCCATATTCCACAGTAGACTTGTAAATCATCAAGCATTGATTGTAGGGCCTGAGGAGTCTGAGCAAAAATAACAGCGTCATCGGCAAATAAAAGCAGATATAATTTGACATCGTTTATGGTGCAAATTCCTTCTATATTATGATTAATATTTGATAAAATATCGTTAACGAAAAATAAAAATATCAAACTTGAACTTGGGTCTCCCTGTTTCACGCCGATATTTGATGTAAAGAATGGAGATAGGTTTGTTTTATATCGTACACATGCCTTGACGGCACTATACATCGCATTGATGGCCTTTACGAAACGGGTGCTTATATTTTCAGTTATTAACTTATAGAATAGATGTGATCTTGTGATTTTATCAAAACACTTCTCATAGTCAACAAAACAACAATACAGTTTCATCTTTGTTTTTGCTATAATTGAATGTAAAATATACACACAATCAATCGTAGACTTTCCTTTTTGAAATCCAAATTGATTTTCGATAATTTTATTATTAATACTACTCCACGTTGTTAGTCTATTAAGTAATATTTGAGAATATATTTTCGAAAGAATATTAATGAGAGTTATTCCTCTATAATTCTTTGGCTCGTCTACATTCCCGCCCTTCAAAACAGGTACTATTATACCATCCCCAAAGGATCTGGGGTATTCTCCTGTAAAAAAGATGCGATTGAATAGTTTCGATAGAAATGGTGATATATCTGTAAATATAGTTTTATAAATTTCCGCGACTATTCCACCCAAACCGCTACTTTTATTATTGTTTTGGGAAAAAACAGCTACTTTAATTTCTGCCAATGTTATTTCTTTGTCAAGATACTCATCGCTAATGTTTGTTCTTAATTCTTGGTTTTCATTATAGTCTGAGGTACTATATAATGTTTTGAAATGGTCATATAAGTCTGACGCATTTAAATTCCGTCAATATTTATATTAGTGTTTAATTGTTCTACTAGTAAAGACAATTGATCATTTTTAGTAACAATTTCTTTTAAATTCCTCATTTTTGATGGATTCCATTTGATTTTATTATTAATAATATTATCATTGGTATTATTTTTCTCAACCCGCTTATTAAAAACGATCCCTGAATGATCGGAAAATTCGTTTGGATCAAGTATTTGAAAGTCCGAGACATGTATGATATCCTGAGGCTTAAGTATTAAATAATCCACTACGCTTGATCCATTCATTGAATGAAATGTATATTCGCCAACACCGTGATCGCTGTGCAGCCGACCATTACCAATGATATAAGATGTGGACTGACATAGCTCGATCAGGCGTTTACCGTGTGTATCTAGCACGTGATCTTTTGAATCACGTGGTGAAATGTGAACATAATCTGACAGCTGATTATCATTGTCAATATACCTGTCAAATGTAAGGTAATCCATAACATTAGAGCTTCTGCTAGTAAGATCCCATACAACAAAACATTTACCAAGTTGAGAATACTTTTCAAAACCAAGTTCTATTTCTTCGAAAAAATCGAATTGATCATTTCTTAGTATATTAGTTACTTGGAGGAATGTATGTGTTGCAAATATATACATCTTCTTCAAAATTAAATAAATCTTTACTTTACTTTATCCAAATTATATCATGTTGGTTTTATCTGCAATTTCAAAATACTTGCTTAATGATTGGTGATAATAAATTGATAGGCCACCGCTAAAACGGCCTTTCTTTGTATTGTACGACTTATTTCCAATTAAATGCTCACAAAAATAATCTTTAATATTTAGATTTAAACAAGTGTGTTTAACAATCCAAGTTTCTGATAAAAATATAACATCATACTTATTAACAATGTCTAAAAAGTCAGTGTCTAAAAAATTTCTCGAAAGACCATTAATGTTCCATGATATAAGTCTTAATTCTGGTTCCTCTTGACTGTCCTATGCACTATTGGTTCTATGGTCACAGCGTTTGCCTCGTTGGCCCTTTCTGCTTCCTGTTGAAATGAATGTATCGCAGAATCGGCACTTTTACAAAATGTGTCTATTTGTTTCACTTGTTTTTGAATTGAGTTTACCTCTGTTTTTCGTGAGTCATTTTCTTCACTTACAAAGCTGCATGCCTTTTCAATGTCGTTGACTTTCCTTTCGACCGAACTCATTCTCTCATCAAAAGCCGACAACTTTAATTTGATACTTCCTAGGGCCTGTTCAATTTGGTCAATTTTAGGTATAACTGTTTTAATTGATTTAATGTCCGACATAATTTCTAGAGCCCATGGGGGTGGGGCGTTACTCTGTGTTGACGCCGCGAATACACCCGGTGACTGAGGGTTGAATCCATATTGAAATGGTTGTCCATAGTTAAGCACTGGTGATTGATTGGAATTCATAACACTTGTTACATATGCTTGTGAATTATTGGCAAAATCCGGATCAAAATTTATGCACGTGTTACCCGCAGCGGCATGGCCACTGTTTTCAAGATGGCTACTCGATAGTGAATTACTCGCCTTTCTCTTTCCACTCTTTTTCCTCTTGCTAGATTTTTTTGTTTTTGTTTTTTTCGTTATCTGACATGAAGCCTGATGTTTACACAATACACTGATGTCAAAATAAGTTTAATAATCCAGTTTTATTTAATTTAAATCACTAATATTCCCCGGAGAAAAACATTCCATGTCTTCACTCTTCACGCTTCATTAAATGCAATGATTCATTCATTTGTTTTCATTGTTATAATACCAATGTTCGTATCTATAAAGACAGCCGCCATTTTTAAAAAAAGAACAATCTTTGTTTTGTTAACATTAACAGTTAGTTTCCAATTTTCACAATATTCATACAACAGGTTAAGTTGCGATTGTTGACCTACAATAGTAACAGACATAAGCGCTACATCATCAGCAAATAAAATCATGAATATTTCAATGAAATCAGGTGAAATCTGTATTCCGCGTATCCCATTTTGATGTAGAAAGTCATACAATTCATTAATATACAGACTAAATAAAATGGGACTTAAATTACATCATTGACGCAATCCTAGAGGGCAATTTATACTCTCACTTAGTTCATAACCATTTTTGATTCGACTTTTAACAGACACATATATATATACTTTTTATTGCATTGAATAGTTTACCTTTAATTCTGCGATTAAGCAATGACATATATAACTTACTACGGTTAACATAGTCAAACGCCTTTTTAAAATCGACAAAGGCAACAAACAATTTACCACGTTTTTACATAGGTATTTCGATATAACAGCATTTAAAATAAATGCATTATCCATTGTCGAGTAATTTGCTCTAAAACCCGCCTGTGATTCAGTTAAACGCGTCACAATCAAAAGTCAAACGCTTGTTTAAAATGTAAATGTATATTTTACTAAATACGTCAATTAAGGATATTCCCCTATAGTTATCGGTTACATCTCTAGCTCCTTTCCTGTGTATGGGTATCATCAGTGTTGATGTCCATTGTTCAGGAAAGTCGCCTGATGAGTATATACGATTAAAAATTCTACATACATATACTACTATACGATTAATACTGTGTTTAAAGATTTTAACGATCTGATGGCATCAAATATATCATCGTCTGTAATTTCCATGTTCAATATTGATGATTCGACATCACTTTTATGGCTAATTGTTCAGTTGTTCCTGTTAATTCTACGTCCGGCAATTCTGGATTAAACAACTCGTTAAAATGATTAAACCACTGCTCTGTGGACATTTGTGATTTATAAGTACTATTACTTTGTGTTAAGCCTTTAAGTGTTTTCCAAAAGTCGCTTTGACTTTTTGAAACATCGACCAGTTTTTGCACACATAATTCATTGTAAGATTTCCTTTTGGTTTTACATGTATTTTAATATCGCGTTTTCGCTTTTAAATAATTATTGAGGTCATGTATTTTTTTTTGATTCACGAAAACGTCGAAGACTCATCGAGACTTTCGTTTTCAAAGTTTTACATTCCTTATCAATATATATGCAAAAAGCTACAGAAACATGCTCAGTAGCAAAAGGTTTAAACATAAACCCGGTTAAGTGGCAATGGGCAAACGCCAAAGACATAGAGCACAAATTCACAAACAAGAAACATAGAACAGCACACAACTCTACAAACAGCACAGTGCATACATACTATATATATATATATATATATATATATATATATATATATATATATATATATATATATATATATATATATATATATATATATATATATATAATTGGTATGTTTATCAAGAATTGTTAGGTACCGCCTTGGAACGGTCAGTAAAATGTAAATTTAATTTCAAACCACTTTTTATTAACATTATTATTCTTACCTCTTAATGGCATGATCTTTCTCGCATCAATGCTATATTCTAATTTGCTATACTTATATTCTAATTTATTGATGATATCGGTAATGGGACAACTTTCATTAATGATCATATTGTCAATATATTCAAAGTTTCCTTCATTGATATTTTCATCATGTTTTCTTTGAAATAATACAATGTTATTGTCTGTAAATGTATAATGAGGTTTAGGGGTTGGTACAATATTATCGACATTTTTAACGTTAGCTATTTTACTTTTAAGTTTTAGTAAAATTGGAAAATGATCACACTCCGCTATATCCTCAATTGAAAAGTCTCGACATTTTCAAAAATGTTAATATTACCGACCAGTCAATTACACTCTTTCCCAAATGGTTTATAAACGTAATTATGCCTTTATCCTTATCCGAACCTACACGGCCATTATATATATATATATATATATATAATGCATAGCTTTTACACATTTCTATTAGACGTCTTCCAAAAGCATTGGTATACGTGTCACTGGAGGGTCGATCTGCTATTTTATCATCATCAAAAATACGATAATATTCCTTAAACAATGGAACATTTCTATCTAAGTTAACCTTTTCTTGTTCATTACCAACACGAGCGTTTAAATCTCCCGATATGAGTATTTCATAATCGTTAGTAGAATATATGCTAATAATTTCTTCAATAATTTCTATTCCTTTTACATTATCCTTTTTATATGCGGGCGGACTTTCAGTAGGGATATAAAGCGTCAGCGATAATATGTCTTTCGATGTATTAAATAGTTCACGACTATATTTTAAGATAATTCCGTGTCGAAAATCATTATTAAGTCTTGAAACATATTTCACGATGGTGTTTTTTACAAATATCACAACGCCGCCCATATTACGACCTTTGTTTTCAGATTTCCTTGCATGACATTCAAAGGGAGTATAACAAGAAAACTCATTTAAACATAATGATTCACAATCCCACGTTTCTAAAAGAGCAACAATGTCAAAACAAGTAATATAAGCAAAAATATAGGTCGTGTATAAAGCTTAACATTGCCAACAATATTCCATACTAAATACGAAATATGCGAATGAAAACTAGGGCCTCGGCCGAATTCCTAGTCGACCGGTAAGGTTTCCGTCGGGCTTTCGTGGTATGTGGACATTGAGGTAAGGATATACTGCGTGTCAGGGTTCACATAAGGGCTTGGTGGCTGAAAATATCCTGGTGGTGTTGCTCCTCCTGCGGACGGGGATCTGTCGTTAATAGGGCCTGGGTTGAGTTCTACATCGCCGGATAGCATAATAATCAACTTCGGGTACCACATGTAATAGACGCCAGTTGATGATGTACTTGTGAGGTGGAGTACTGTCCCTTGTATATCACAGTGTAACTGTACGTTAGATGATGCATAGCCATGTAAAGTTTGACGGCAAATGTACACAGTTTGAACTGTAATCAGGGAAACTGTTAGCATAAGTACCTGTCACAAACGGGTAATACTTCTCTCTTGCAGATTTAATCTTCATAGCAGGCATGCTGAATACCCCTATCCGCGCTCTGTATGTAGCGAGTTCAACACCCATGATCAAACACCAAAATATGTGCAATAGCTTGGATGTTACAGAAAATGTACCCACAATTGCCCACCATACAATCATACAACTTGATTGGTATTGGCTTTAGGCAGGTACTGAAAACTAATCCGCTTTCAATTATCTATCACTGATATCACTGTTTTAGTGCCCAGAGCTATATATCTACATGTAATTGACCATGATGAAAAAAACAATATTACCACTGCTCTATTGTTCCCATTGTTTATGAATGTTTTCATAATTAAACACATTTCCCTTATAAATGTCACATAAATTCTTACGCCATTTGAAAATCCTTTAATATATCCATATATCCACCAAATATAAGAATTCTCACTTGTATATATAACTTCCATTATAATCTAGAATCATACTAGAGCACAAATATACGTCCGCTCACTAAGATGCATCAACAGTACGGATCAATCATATTCATTGTTTTTGTTTGTGTTCAGTAATAAGATCTAATAAAACTTTACCAATTACAGGTTCGTCTCTTTATTCTGTGGCTGAATCCCTCTTGAAGCACTGGTTTCTAAACAAAGACAATTACGTGTACATCACGATTGATGAATAGTTTTAGTAGTCCTTTATTTGCATTCGAAAAGGTAAGAAGAGAGCCCTACTATCCCTACATGTTGCTCTTAACACTCGTTACCCTTCTTTTTTTCTTCTTCATCTTTTTTTAAATACTCCTACTTTTATCCCTACATTTTTGTTATTGGTCGCTTAAAAGCCTGTGTCTGTGGTAATATAATTTCAGTAGACGGAAGAAGTGAATGTTCAAATGGCTACTATTATCATTTTTTTATTGAAAACAACATATACCATTTCTGTTCTGCCAAGGAAATTTATCATGTAACAATTTTGCAAACTTCTTCCATAACCGCAAGACTGACTCTTGTAAATTGCCATTCCCTGTCACTCACCTCTGAAGGAATTGCTTTTCCTCAAGCGACCATCGAATTTGACGTTTCCCTCTCTGTTTAAAAATGAACAATTATCATTGATCAGAAACATACTTAGGGTCATCAGACTTAGACCCGTTCTGTTTCTGTCAGAAATTTGTCAGATTTCAGTTTTAGGAGTATGCGTCAATATCAATGAATCTCACAGTTCATTGTCATACAGAAATGAGAAAAAAATGTGTGCAAAACTCAGACCGAACTTTCATACGGCTATAAAATGAAAAATTGTTTAATTACTTACAAGATACAAAATTTGGGGACCCAAACCAGATCTTAAGTCTTGCACTCCCGGGCTCTCTTCTTGTCAAACGCTGGTCACTGAGCAAATGTTAGTAAACTGTCAAATATACATACGAATACACCTATAATTTCACAATCCTTATTAAAAGTACAAAAAGGTTTATTAAACTACAAAAATTGAACTATAAATGTATCTTTATTATGACCCTATATGTAAAACACAGTGGCACATTCCTTATAGTATTTTATAATGGAATACACATTATTTTTTTTAATCATATCGATGAATAATGGCCGGATAAATGGAAGGAACTTACTTCTAGTGCACACGACTTTTTCTCTTGTCTCGCAGTTTTCCCTGTCCTGGGTGAGTATCTAAATCGGAACAGTACCTAAATATGGAACGCCCGTTATAAAAGCGTTTTTTCCGATAGTGATCAGTTTATTTACGATTTTAATCAATATAGACGCTTGCCTTATATACAAGTTCCAAAGAACACGATACTCCGGTAAGAATTCCAAGTGCTGCTATCATTCAAAGATTTTCATGTTCAAATGACATTACATGGCACGCGGGGGAATGACTTCATGCCTGCCACAAATACAGCCTACTGGTACGGTCTGTATTTTTTTTACATAAATTGTCAAATTTAACTGACAAAAACCTAGCTGGAAATAAAATAAATTATTAATTTACTGAAACAAAGTATGTAGCAAAAATATTAAAAGAATACATTTAAATAAATAATGGATTAAAACTTTTCCATATTTAGGTACTCCGATGACAAAAATGGCAGTCCTTGAGCCTTGGTTAATAACGTACTTTTCATGCAGATTGGTAGTCTTGAAAAATACCATTTACATCAACCAATTGGTCTTGATTCCTAGTTTGCTGATGGAAAATTGTGTTGTTGTGGGGCAAGTCTAACTAAAAGTATTTCAAAAATAGTGCCGAAAGTTTTCCGATTTATGTACTTACCCAGTCGGTGTTGAGGAATCGCGTGTTCTCTTAGAATTGTCTTTCCCTGTTTTTCTAAACCGATTGTGTTTTTATCATCACAATATCCACATTCAATGTATGTTTATGTAACTTGATATTAATCAAAATGAGGAATTCGATGAAAATAGTGCACAGTTGTTAATTTCTTCCAATATTGTATTAAACGGCTCTTCTAACGACATAGTTGTTTACATCTAAGGTTTTTACCTTATAGAATTTTGTAAAAGCAATGAATTTGTAATCAGAAATGGGCATCATTTTCATGCAAATATGTTGATAGTTATACATGTAAAAATGCTTCTGTGACAGATTACATGGTGATCTTGAAGGACTGTTTAAAACTGTTTGGTCACTTTGAAATTGCTGACTTTTGTCCATTGCTTTCATATGTTTACTGTTCTATTAACTTTTATTGTAAGTCAGTTCTGGTGGAAGAAAAAAAAGATCTGTATATGAACTCATAAATGATTAGACATTAGCAAAAAAGCGAGTGTAATGCATTTTTAACTTATTTAGATATGCAGAAAATGAATGATATTGAAAAGCTTCTTGACAGTGGTCTCATTGTATTTCATAAAGAAAGAAAAAAAACATTGTTGTTTTTAAAAAGGAGATATTCTTAGTGCACCCACAAACACTACTTATGGAACTTATGACAAAAATGTTAAGAAACCTGTGAAGAAATATTAAAAAAAAATGGTTTGCTGAAATCCAAACTCGTGACAGTCTAAAAAATAAAGGAGAAATGTTGTCCCCAGAAAATAGCTCTAGCTGTCTTGGTAAACTATTTACTACAATATTGATAGATTTACAACTTTTGAATAAATTGCTGTTAAAAATCAAGCTGGTTTCCGTACAAAAAAAAAACATGATATTTTTTTATCATAGATGCAGTTATAGTCAGTTTAATGTTAACACAATAAAACCAAACTATTCTGTGTATATATTGACTTAAGAAAGGCATTCGATTATATATGGCAGCCGGTCTTTGGATATAACTACAAATAAAATCAATGGGAAATTGTTAAATGATATAAAAATATGTATGGTGATATTAAATCATGTTTACTGCTGAATAACAACGCCACAAATTATTTTCAATGTTGTAACGGTGTTAAACAAGTAAAAGTAAGGGTGAAAATTAATCTCCTGTATTTTTTTTAAATGATTTAGAGCATTATAAATGCTGTGGTAAATTCAGGCTTGATATTAATGTCTAGTGGCCTAGTCAGTGGTATAGGCGCCGGTTTTCTATTGTTTTCGTGGCTTTACCGGCGTGGCAACCAATAGACATTAGACCATCATTTCGATCATTTCGTTTGTTAGAAATTACCCGTTGTACAAAAATAAGTTTCTATATGAGTACATGTATATCAATTGTCTACGCAGATCTTATTTGTAATTTGTATTCCTAACATTTCTAACCATACAGCCTGGTTAATATGTATTATTGTTCTTTCACATGTTCATACATGTGTACACTAAGTCGTACTTTGTGATGAGAGTAAAATAAATCTGTAATCTATAAACTAATAGTCGGCATGAAAGACGAGCAAAATCGCTATGACCGGGCCGGTGGTAAATGCGGTCCTGCACGTGTTGTGTCCTGACTGTCATCGTCATCATGTTGCCTTCGGCGCCTTACAGCCCGCCACGCCCAAGCCCTAAAATACAGGTGTTCACTTTGGCTACACTCACTCCCATGGGCGACTACATCAGGCGAAGAGTTTTGTTTTATTCAAAAGGGAATTGATGATTCAATATTTCAAAGCTTTAACAAGGGACGTAATCCACCGACTATGGTAAAACTTCTGTGTCGCCTGTTGACCGAGTTGTCATACAGTTTTTTCCTCGGGTTTTACACAATCGTTAGATTTACATAGACCACTTACCCGAAATCGTTATTTATGCTGAGAAGTGCCACGGGGCAGCACTGGAATGGAAGTAAGGGATTTCGAAAAGAACAAGGTCAGTCTGTCCCGCAGGGCCGGTGAAGCATTAAATTTTGACTCCGTTGTAAATTTAACCAACGTTGAAAATAAACCCTGACAACATTTCATAATTCATTTCTTTATCAAAACACGTATCTGAGATGCTGCTGAATGGATTCTAGAACTTTTAATTTTTTATAATAAAAGTGTACTGTTTATTGTATAAGGTGCTTATTTTCACATTACATCTGAAATGAAACGATCAAGCGACTCAGATAACACTCTATCATATAATCGGATCCGCGGAGTTGAAATAATACACTAATCTCAAATAAAGTAGTTCATTTTATGGCAGCTCGTTTAAGCTAAGACCAGGGTAAACAAACTACTAAGTTGTACTTTAAATACCAATGTTTTCAAACAAGGGACCTATTTATTTCTAAAGTTGCCGTGTTTGATACCTATCAAGAAAAGTTGACAATGATTCATTAAGATACCTTAGTACTGTATCGCGTGACAAGTCACCAGAAATTGGACCTGTCAGAAAATATATCGCGGTTCAGAATATGTATTTTCAGCTGAATATTTGAATCGTTGACAGTTCACCTGTACTCATCAGTTTCCTGCCGCTGGTAAAGTTTATACATAGACACAACCTTGAGATTATGATCAGGCTCCATTTTCTCGACACTTTTTATGCTTTAGTAGCTTATTTCAATTAGCCAAAAACATACTGAAATTTTTTTGATGAATAAAAAACGGTTTATTGTAATGAGCATAAAGCTATTTCCAATTTAAAATAAAAAAACTCCTGAAGAAGTAAATATTACGAACATTAAAACATAAACAAATACTGAGTTTAACTTAATCTTGTTATAACGCACTGAAGAAGTTTCGAGAAATCGGAGCCAGTATACTTGAACTCGATAAGGCGGGCATTTACATAGATTTATTAACATATTTTTGTTTTATATCTGAATCTAGGTAATGTTGTTCACTGTTCAGTCAGCACGCTTAAGGCAGAAGTGTTTAGTGGCTCATAGATTCAGACCAGGATGTATTACTAACACATGCATATAGAGACCAACTAATATGGCTTATCAGCGAAACATCAAGTAAGTGTAAAGTAATACTCAAATGGTTTTCTTTTACTCCGAACAGGTTAATGTCCTTTTAGCATTCGGAAAGAAACTGGCTGCATTTCTGTGTATATAAGATTCAAAACAAACAAACTCATTTTATACTCATAGTATAGTTTTGGAAGTCTTTCTATGTATAGTTTTTAACAACTACCCATTACGGCACGGAAAACTTTATTACGCCTTGGTGTCGTGAAGTAGAATGTTTTTACTTCAAAAACTGTAAGCTGCCATATTTTTTTTGCTATGCTACATCATAGTTTGTGTTTGTTTTATCAGTTTATATTAATCAACTATGAAGATCAATTAATTGTTATTCAAATCTCCTATTTTTGTTTTTCTTTTCCTTTATAATTGTTTATCATCTAAGTTAAATAGTTGCGCAATGCTCATAAAAACCCATCTAAGGTGCATTTTAAGAACAGTTTCAATGTCTGAAACCTTTCAATTTAATCCAAACTAGGATAAACATTATACGGAGTATGCCAATTATTTATTAAATAACATCCCGACAAAACAGTTTGAAATCTTGGAACTTTTATTTAGAAGTATTTGCTAGATTATTTTCAATGACCTAATAATGCGTTTGCGTGTTTTTGCTAAATAAATAGGTATGGATGTAGAAAACCCAAGTTTTGAATATACATTGTAATCATACCAGGAGACCCAGAACCGCAGTTTGAAGGGCTACATAAGGTACATTTAGAAATCTGGTCAGCGATGTCTGGGTAGAAAATCTTCCACGTGTTCCCTTCGGTCAACCATTTGGAATTACAAGAATTTGCATGATTTCCACCCAAAGAAGGTTCCAGTAGAATTATATCAAAATTGACCTAGTGCTTCAAATCCTTAACGCAAAAGTTTACGACGGTCGATGCACGACGGACGTCATACGGTACATACCATACTGGCTTGATTGATGATGTTGACTGGGTAAATCTTATAAATAAAATAGATTATAATCACAATGTCATCTATCATAAGCAATTTCTTAACAGATGACCGTAGATTTTGGGGACGCATGATAATGGAGTTTTCGTGAAATTATCTAAAGGAAGGCATGATTTTGTTTAAGCTTTTTTCCCCATGGCGATAGGTCAAGTATAAAAACATACTAACTTTGAATTTCACTAACAAATCGCTCACATGAAATAATTTCTTTGATTTGGTAAGGATTTAAAAAAAACATGCTGTAATGCAATATTCTACGCTGACCTCACAATTACCATGGCAACCAGAGTTATGCAGAGTTATGAGAAGTTCCTAAGACGCTTAGTAAGATAGTTCGTTAAAAGCAACTATTGACGACGGGCGCTGAAAACTAATTACGACAAAAAGGTGCGTTCCACTTGTTTTGGGTCATATACAGGCAGACACTAATATGTAACAACTATGAACTATTTTAAAACACAGCAGTAAACAGTATAAAACTAGGATAAGTTGTCAACTGGGTATTTTGCGGCTACTTTACACTTTTAATAGTTACCATTAGATATATATTATATCTTTTAGGAAAATGTAGACCAACCTCAAAGAAAGCCGATTGTATATAGTTGGGTGCAGCAGAGATTGTATAGAACTGTCGATTCTATCGTTTGATTCAAGTCAGCAGAAATGTATGATTGGTAAAAAAATATTCAATAATTATATAACCAATAAAATTGGACCTGTGGAAAACGTGTCCGAGTTTTGCTCATTTAATTTCAGTTTCAGTTCAATATGAACTAGGTATCAACTTCAGCGATAATTTACGACACAAATATCATATAGCCCAGTGCCCGACAATTTACGGGCAATAAAAAGGACGGGGCCCGGGAGTCAAGAAGTCGTTTATGTGGACATTCACCTAAATCTGCCCTACCCGGCAAGGTCGGTGACCTCAACAGGTCCATATTGACGATTATTCAGGGTTGAAAGCCACTTACAATGCATATCACGCACTTATACAGTTATAAGGAATCTTAACGCTGTTTTGCGCAAACATTTCCTCTTTGAGGTACGCAGATGCCACCTCGTATTCTTGCTCTGTGATGCTAGGAAGGGCTACCTCCTGATGCAGTCGTCCGTTCTGCATGCCGACCTGTTGTTGAAAGCCTGGTAAATGATACGGGCAATAAAACCCGCTGGCACAGCCTGATTTACGGCTTTTGTCCTTGGGTTAGCTTAAGGAACATCGAGCTGTGAAATATTTATGGGTTTAATTAAATGGCACAATAAAACATATTATATACCTATTTGAAAGAAACGTAGTACATATAAGTACAGTTAAGTATAGGTTTAAGTAAACTAGTTAGATCATTTAACCAACGGTCTGTAGCCGATTTCTACCAATAGAAGTGGATCGTCCCTGCGCAGCGGATCTTTTTCATAAAAGATAAACTTAGATCATCAGTTTTTTTGACAGTGCGCTTCGTTATTGCCAAACCTCATCGGAATTATTGTGAATCCGTACAGTGCTCATTGCTAAAGACTTTCCTGGGTATTACGTTGTTAAACCAGCACATATCCAGGAGACATACCAGTGCTGCCAGCAGTAGAGTGCGATGGAGCCTAACCCGAAGCTATTGAAGCGACGGCCCTCCAACCTCAAGGAATGGCAGGAGGGGCTCGAGTAAGTCAAGCACGTGTACAGCGTGCACACACTGCTCGTAATACCTGGAAACCAGAAGTGAAGTTTTATAATTTAAAATTTTATCGGCAATATCGCCAGTAAATAAGCCAGTAAATAAGCCTTTGGATATGAACAAAAATAAAAGAATAATATGCACACAAATTTCAGAGTTGACACATAAAGAATGCACTTGACACAATTATAAATACTATACAAACGAAATATATCGTCGACTATTTCAACAATAGAACTTTGAAGCAGCTGCATCGATACAAAGATCTTAAATGTTGTATTGTTTTAGGACATTATAAACAGAAATCTATTCGATGTACTCCATGATCTAGAAACATGGGGCAATCGTGTCCTATTTGTAAGAATTTATATGTATAATACAAGTACACCGGATACGAATATATTGAATAATTATCATTAAAATTAATTATATAAATAAATATTCAATTAAAATAATGAATACATACATGTAGGAATCTTTTTTCACATGACACATTCGTATATTTTATTTATATTTGGATAATACGTTTGACCCTGCATATGTAGAGCGAAATGACGCCAATGTCAAGTTATAGTACACTAGTGTTAAACCTGTGGCAATAGCGTTATTAAGTACTGCGTTTTTATTCGGTATTTTTTTTTTCGACTCGGTGGAATTTTGCAGATTCGGATTTCAAAAAGGCGTAGCTGTTTGAAATCAAAATTAAATACGGACGTAGATGTCTGCAATAGTGAGAACATGTGTGTGTATTGTCTTAACGATCAAGAAGAATGGAGCGAGTGACGCGAGTAGTCATTACGAGCCTCACACAATTTAAATTAGAGTCGGGGAACCAAGTTGTAAAAACGCAATTCTTAACGATTAAGCATGACCGACTCCTTTTTCGAGGCCATTGGCGATCTCAGGGCTGTAAATGTAGATTATTATTATTAATGTCTGAAAATGGTGTTATCATTTTCAAAAAACTTGCAGAATTTACAGGAAGCATAAAACTCTCTTCAGTGGAATCATTTTGACAGTTATGTAAAATGTTCACATTTAAATCAAATGAGATACTTCCGTAATGAGGCCACATGATTGTTTTCAGATAACAGAAGAAAACTGCCTAAACTCGAAAAAGGGAGTGGCTACAATTCTAGTTGAACCCTTTCAATATATTTTAGCGCTGTTACAGCAAGAAATTAAAACAAACATTAACAAGTATACTCAAATTTGTTCTCTGACCCTACATTTTACCATGGCCGATTGCAACTACCAACATCAAACATCTGCCATTTGATGATTCTTACGAATTAAGTTATACATTGTATAGTTTAATGATACATGTATATCAGATGAACATTGACTGGAATCGTTTAAAATAAAGTTTAAAATGGATTCCGATCTTGGATCATATTTGGACAGATGTTGGTATACACTTTACCGTTCTCTTTCTTAGTCGTATCTTTCTAACATCTGAATAAGTGCGTTCTGTATGTACTAACTTCGGAGATATGCGCATGTATGTATGGTTGTGTCGCTTGAGAGAACACTTGGCGTCCAGCATGAAGGCTCACCAACGTAAAAAAGGTCTTATTGTTTCAGGGAGCTTCTGGCATCTGGGATGGAGGACTTCGAGGAGAAACTGTTCTCGTTCCTGTGCGACCACAACCACCTCGTCTCCATAGACAGGTTTAAGAACGTAAGTATAATCAAACTCGTTGTTAATAATATCAATTTTAATTTAAACAGAGCAAAACATGGAAGGAACCAGTTATACAAGGTATCGAACTTCAAGCACCAATTGTTCAATTCTCGAACAGGCTTCGAAAATTTGTATATACAGTAACATATGTAATACTGGTCCAAGTCCGAAACACTTCTAAAAGGTAAATATCAGATCTTAATACAATGCAGTTATTAACGTTTATGTATTTACCGATTTACGCTAAAAGTTGCATGGCTACTTACTGTGTACCTATCTCTCTGCAGCTTTTGGATGAGACGGGCCTGCGGGAGATGGACTTCCGGCTGCGCGAGACGATGCGCAAGTTCCGGGCGGTTCTGGAGCGGCAGCTGACGGACGAGCACGAGCTTCGTGGCCTTGTTGACAAAGACACATTCATCGAGTTCGTATTACTTACCGGATGCAATTCATCAAACGTACCCTATTCATAATCATTCAGTATGAAGTGTGCCTCGAAGAAAACCGATGGTAACCACCCGTGTCACTTTCTCCGCTTCCATAGACCCAGTTAAGTTAGCTGAAAACGTCATAAAAAGACGTTCTAAATCTGAAAAATGTGCCAAACTGTTCATAGAATTCGGGCCTTCCGCGAATAGATTAACTAACTTCTGCATTTCCAGATTTGTTACTTCTCATGCTTACTTATTTATTTTGGCATGCACCTAAAACTGTGTGTGACGAATTTATAAATGTGTCTAAACCTAGGCTAAGATGTAGGGACTTATTTTGAATTAGTACCTCCCAAATTCATGTTTTTCGGCCGAAACAAATATGATTGGAACGCACTAGCCATTTTTTCATACATTATATTAAATTACGTGAACGGTTTTGATGAAATCCTTGCTTGTGGTAAAAGTTGTACTGTTCACAATATGCATTAACTTGCAAATCCAGTGTGGCACAGAGAGCATCTCCCCAGCATGGTGACAGGTTCCTCCAAATCCTCCTTGTAGGTCAAACGCATCCTCTCCAATAGTACACAAAGGTTCTTGTTGATGTAACCGAAGATATTAGGCCGTGAAACAAAATCTTGAGAATAAAACACCTAATTGCTGTTTACGGGCTCTCTATCTTGTATAATCACCGTATCGGTTACAGCGTTAAAGACGGGTAAAAGAAATGCAAAAAGTAGGTCAACTGAGGGTTGAGTTTCAGGTTGGATAAACATATTAATCTTGTTGAAATGCTAGATGCACTCTTACTTCTGAATAATATGTTCCACAATTAATGCACTTTACCAAAAAGGATGAATAAATATCGAAAAAAATGTTTGTTTTTTATGAATTATACCGTCTTTAATTTGAAAGAAAGGTGCAGACAACCTGGTAATTCTACATTGTGAGACGATAGATGATCACTGTAAATCTTGAAGAACCCAGCACTATTTAATTAATATTTTCCATAAATGCATTATTTAGTAAGTAGTTAAGGGTTTATCACTTAAAAGTTATGTTCGTTATACATATGTAAACGTCGATTTTAAAATCAACATTCAATGGTTGAATATTGTACACTGTATATTTCCAGTTAAACTATACCATTCTTTTCCAAGTTAAAAATACTATTACTTACTTCGGTAAATAACAGTATTAAACCAATTCAAATGCCTTTGATCGATACAAGCATGTTCGCGAAGACGATAGTAACAGTTTACGTTTGTATATTGATACAAAGGCCCCTCGAGTATACAGTTTGTATGTTTCTCCATCTCAGCTGCGTATCTGACAACATCGTGGTGATCTCAAAGGCGCTCACGAGCCAGTTCGTCATCCCGGAGTTCAAGACTTTTACCGACATCATCGACACCATCTATGAAACGTGCAAGGATAACGACAGCGGACTGGTACGTAGGACTAGGAACTGTCAACCTTTTAAGCCGTTCAAATCTCACTGTATATATACATGTACCACCACCAGCAAGTGTGAACCAGTTTGTTATATGCATCTTGCAAATTTTGTTGAAAGAAAAAAGAAGTTCTGTCTTTTTCGAAAATGTTTTAATCCAGCACAGTCAAGGATATCAGGAAACTCATTTCAACGACAAATGTTTATAGTTCTCAACCAAGGTCATTATGTTGTTTATAAATGTAGGTCAAGTTATGTACGTACGTCGCAATAATTTATTTTCTTTCTGTTTGCATGTGGTTATAGCATTAAAAAGCATATTTTACTTATGATTTATCGCTTCCTGTTGTTGATGTACATTTTTCTCCTGATTCCTCCACAGCCCGCCCAGTACATCCCCCAGCTGGCCCGTGTCGACCCCTCACACTGGGGCGTGTCCATCTGCACCATCGACGGACAGAGGTAAGTCACGCAGGCAATAAGTGTGTGATGGTATTATAGGCTGTAGGCCGCTGGTTAGATATCAGTTTCGTCTTCGTTACTGCTTGTGGTATGAGTTAACATAATCATTGTAGAAAAACTTCAGGACTATATATTTTTTTATTTGACCCTATCAATGGAACATAATGCAATAAAAAGGCGAAATAAGGCGAAATAACTACATGTTTGTATTACATGCTGGCCAACTCAGTTACTCTTTCATATCACAAAACATTTATGTTCATGCAATGTCTAGTGTATCATGTGGCGTGTCTGATTCCTCGCAGGTACGACCTTGGAGAGACGAGCACGCCTTTCTGTATGCAGTCGGTGGTCAAACCTCTTAACTACGCACTCACGCTCAACGACCTGTCCTCGGAAGTCGTCCACCAGTACGTGGGCCAGGAACCCAGCGGTCGCTCATTCAATGAGCTCACTCTCGACTACCAACGTACGAAGTTTCCTATTGTGTCAGTTTATTACAGAATAATGCAAGCTGTTGTTTATAGTTTAGATATTTTTTAAAGTGACACTGTTATTCAAAATGAATACATTCACATGCATAACTGACATTCATTTTGACTGATAAACCTTAAACTACTTACTAAATAATGCATTTATGGAAAATATTAACTACTGATAACAAGATTGTAACCGTGAATTTAAAAGCAGAAAGGGCAAAAATATTAAATGATTGGTGAATGCCTAAATATTTAATGTGGTCTACTATCGTCTCATAAGGCAGAAATACCGTGTTTTATGCTCACTTCTTTCAAATTAACCTCGATATCCTTTATAAGAACCATTGTTTTTGACATTTATTCATCCTTTTTGGAATATTAAAACAATGTTATTAATTTTGGTAAATCTTATTCGGGAGTAAGAGTGCATCTTTAAAGGCAACTATAATACATCAATGATTTTGTCTGAACAAATGCGTTTATTTTAGCGCACACCTTTAAAATTAGCTTTTCTACAGATAAACCGCATAACCCGATGATCAACGCCGGAGCGATAGTGACGGCCGGGCTCCTCAAGAAAGGCTTGGTGATCGCTGACCGTTTTGACTATGTGAGTAACTCTCTCTAGGGATGAGTTTGTGAGTTCATTATATTTTCAATATTTCACCCATCACCAGTTCGAACTGTCCGGCAGAAATGAGCAGAGTCACTCAGCACTGTCCTCTCTATGAATTGGTTGTTTATATGAGAACTTAGTAGTGGGTAAAATATTTCATGTTCGCTTTTTAAAACAGCTTTCAATCTCAAAAATAATGAACTACTTTCTACACCTTAAATGAACTAGTAGCATTCAAAATAAATAAGTTGTCAGCAAAAAAGACAGAATGTGTCATAATAAAGATACTAGGGCGAATACTTTCTCGCAGTTTCTTGCCATAATTTATGTATATCATTATAGTATATAGCCATATGTTCATTTGTTGCAAGTTATGTCGAGAATAGTAGATTTACGTGATTTTATAACAGATGTTTTCCTGTATGACAGGTATTATACATAGTAATATAACGGTCCTTGTTTGCCCTAGGCTGTATATTAAAAGCTGGTGTTTTGAATTTTGGGCTTTCTTCGAACGTCAATGATTTACAACAATACGCAAGTTGCAAATACTCCATTACTGTTCATACCCATTTAATGGTCGAACTTCGCAATAAAACCAGCACGATGAGACGAAAATCCCATGGCGATCAGGCGCTTTTTACTTTGTAGCCCCCAAAAGAGGGTGAGCCCGATATGCGATATACAAAACAGGTAGGGAAACAGCCCATGGTGGGTTTAGGTGATCAGGTATTTATTTATCTGCTAAAGATCCAATACAAACCTTTGGGTTGATGTAAGCATGAACTTGTAGTATCAATTCTTATGAAATGATCTTAAATATGAAGCATAAGAAAATAGTCGTTTAAAATTCTTGACTTTAAAATAAGTACATCTAATAAACCAGCAATGTGCAAAAACACATGGAAACATCGATAGTAATTGGGTAGAACGATTACAACAGTTAAAGCTTACAATGAACTGCATCATTTTTCTCTCCAACGTGATCTTTTTCAGTAATAAAAGACAATTTGAAAGTCTTTTTAAAAAAATAATAATTGTATTATATAGATCTAAAATAGCTCCAGCGCCGGACTTCCTCATTTTTGTATGTGCACTGTGTCCCCACTCATACATGATCCACTAGTTTCTTGTTATGAGCTTTTTCCTGTTGCATGAAGATCTGCACCTAGATGGTGATATCCTGGTGAGGAGGTCCCTTGTTATAGTGCGACAACCTAACTGAACAGAAATGTACTTGGAATAACACACACACAAGCTTAGTACTTATAAAAGACAGGTTTGAGAAAAGTATAACAAACCATGAATTGAGTGATGGAATGTATATTGCATATTCCCCGATTAACCAGGCGTTCTCTATTGTCTCATGCCCGCGTTAGTTTTAAAATATTATTCAGTTCATATTAACAAATAAATAACAGTATAACATTAGTAGGTTGAAATGGATTGGCAAACAAGCAATTTAATTGCTTATACTAATCTCTTTCCATGTAGGCGAATAATTAGGGGCAAAAATGAAGTAGCATAAGCTTGAGTGATACAAGGGATGACTGGAACATCTGGGCGATCAAGTAGGGCATATGGCTGACCTCTCGGCTGGGGAATTAGATTTTTAAGATACCATTTTTCAATGTTTGCGTCTTCTTTCCGCCAGCGTATACCAGTTTAAGTCAGACATAAGTCGGTCAATACTACAAAGGTTGGTAGCATCGGTTACAATTCTAGCCGCCTCATGTTGGACAGCTTCGATGTCATCTGCAAATAGGTGAATGTTTGCCTTAATGACATTGACAATGTCATTAACGAAGAGTGACGGACCAAGGATAGATCATTGAGGAACACCAGCATTGATAGTAAGGATTCATGAAACAGATTTGGATAAGCCTACCCTGTGTTTGCGATCAGAATGATAAGAGAACCAATGAAGAAGGGAACCACTAATGCCGATGGACGAAAGCTTAAGAATGAGACTTTAATGCCAAACTCGGTCGAATGCCTTTGAAACATCGCAAAAGACAGCCCGTACTTCTTTCCCTTCATCTAAGGCTTTGCTGACGTCGTTGTAAAAGTAAGCTAACTGATTGACGCTAGAGTCGCCTTTGATGAAACCAGATTGGAAGGATGTAAGTATCACAATCGAGATGTAGAGGTATGTGTTGATGCAACGCTCCATGGGATTGCCAAGACAACTTAGAAGTGATATTGGTCTAGTATTGCAGGGACTGGCTGGATCATATATAAGTGGGGCAGACGTTCGCCAACTTCCAAGGAGAAGGGAAAGTAGAGTTTTTCAGCCTTTTGTTAAAATAACTCGAGAGAGGTAGATTAAGTTCGTCTTTGCCTTCTTTGATAAGTTTAGGACTAATTGAATTAGCACCTCTGGCTTTAAAGGGATCGGTGCAGGATATGACATCTCGGACGTCCTGACGTGTCAAATATATTTCTGAAAGGAAAGAGGATGTTGCTGGGTTTCTATGGTTGTTTGTTTGCTAATAAGTTGTTCCATTGATAAGAGTTAGTATTGGTGAAGCTTGTTTTTGAGTCAGTTGTTTAGCTAGTTTAAACCATAATTTAGTTGCTATGATATCAGAGTTAATTTTGTTTATATGTTCGTGTTCCTTGTTAATTTTTCGAATTATCTTTGTTGTTTTTAGCGATAATTTAAATTGAATTGTTCTTACGTCAGTGCATTATTTGAAAGTTTAACTTTTTGGTGTAATTTGTTACGTTTTCTGATTCGATGTCTTACCTCTTTGTTCATCCAAGGGACATCATCTGGACAAATAGTTTTATTTGGAATGTTCTCAGAGGCTGACTTTAAGCCTGAGTTAGCAATTGAGTCAAATCAAGTCAAGTCACGTTATGAATTGTATTAAGTAATCAAAGGCCACCGGCCAAAAAATGTGACATACGTAATAAAACAAATAATATTCGAGTTGTGTCAGGAAAAGGAATTTAAGCATATAGATATATAATCATGATTGTTTCCCTTTAATTGTTAATTTCTAAAAGAAGATATATACATAAAAAGACAACTCACTTGAGTCTCATAATTGGTTATTTTCATAAAGTTATAAAAGTCATTTAAATCTATACCAGCAGAGTACCAATTAAACAAATACCGTCTTCTTATA
The DNA here is from genome assembly GCF_026914265.1 of Mya arenaria. NCBI lineage: Eukaryota > Metazoa > Mollusca > Bivalvia > Myida > Myidae > Mya > Mya arenaria. The sequence goes on from NC_069123.1 coordinate 50,556,352, forward strand.
TTGTCATACTTTCTACAGACAAAAAATGCATGATATTCATAATCTAAGACAGATATATATGTTCGATATCAAAACAAAGAGTACCTATTCGATCATCTTTTGGTATGTTTAGATGTCTACCAGTTTCTATTCTCAATTTATGGTTTGAACATCTAAATTTTGAAAGTGCTATCTTATGTTTAAATGGAATAGCTACTGATAGGTATCTTTCAACATTCAACAGTGTTTTAAAGTTTTTGTAATGAGAACAGTGACTAGAATTGTTTACAGATTCAAACCATTTTCGGTTATAACAATTAATAATTATCTGTTTAAAGATGGCGAGACTGCGGTAACATTTAGATTTTGATTGATTTCGATGAATGACCGACCAGTCGGTTGATCTGAGTATATCATTATGTTTAACATAATCGCCCTTGTCATATTACCATATTTTGCGCTGAAAGTAAGTCTGCCTAGGTTTTGTGAATTTCAAGACAGAAACGGTCGGACAGTGAAACCGGACAAGATTGGGAACAAAAGGATCTGCGAGAAAACTTGAAAGAACTTTGATTTGAGTGTTAGATGAACATGAGGTCAATAAGTGAACTTGAGTATTCGGTGGAGTGGGTCGGTGAGTTAATGAGCCGCCCAGAGCTGTTCCAAATTCAAGAAGTATCTACACATTTTATTAGACGAATTCAAACTGATGCTGATGTAAAAATCGCCTGCTGCAAGTATGTTGTCAATATGCTGGTTGAAAGCTTGGTCGAGTGAACGTTCCATGTTAAGCCACTGTGTGTTGCATGAGTTAGGAGGTCGGTAGATCCCACCAAAAAGTTATTTGAGATGGCATTAAAATATTTCAACGCAAATCGCTTCGACGCCATTAACTTGAAGATCATTCCGTGGAAGGGCATGCAGAGTATCTCGGACATAAATTGCGACACCACCACCAAGACGATCGTTTCTTTCATAACGAAATGGTTTCTTAGAACTTCGTCTGAAATTGTACTTGGCATCTATGTTTTAGTCAAGACAAGAAGATCGTACAGTTGCCCGTGTAACGTCACCTTGCGGGGTTGACGTTAACATGACGATTTGTTTTCAGGCGATGGACCAGTTCAAGCGGCTGAGCGGCCAGGAACACATCGCCTTCAACAACTCAGTGTACGTACAAGTCCACACCTTACTTTATCAAATAAACTATATATACTTGAGATATATATAGGGGTTATTAAGATAGGACGCTATTCTGGTAACCTGCGGTCTCGACGGATACATGTTTACTCACCGAACGAGAATAAATTTGTAAAACTGTAATTCTGAAGAAATAAAAAACAACAAACAATGCACTATTTCGCTTCTGATAAATTCATTTCACCCTTTTCAGGTATCTGTCGGAGCGAGCCACAGCGGACAGAAACTTCGCTCTTGGCTACTACATGAGGGAGAACAAGGTGGGTGGTGGGTTTTGTCACAGAAAACCCATTAGTTTATTGTTAAGCAATAACTTGAGCCACACAAATGACATTTAAAATTCATTAGATTGATATTATTTATATTACATTATTTTTACTGACTCTTGCACGTTCAAAATTAAGTATTATTGTAATTATTTTAAACGGATATTTTCATCGTTTAATAAGAAGCTTTTGATTTGTACTCTTAATACTCTTTACTAGTACAAATGTAAACAATCTGCTCAACACGGCTACATGCACGCGCTGCAGGTATTTGCTGGTTTCTTTTCCAGTGCTTCCCTCCTGAGGCGGACCTCGTGGAGACACTCGAGTTCTACTTCCAGGTGAGGCGTCATCCATTGTCCAGTTACTCCCATTCTAATTTGTTTATTGAATAGCAGATGAGGTACATGATCTTGGGTTGCTAATCGCCCAAATATATTTCAGTACAGAACAGAATAAAATAAAGTAAATAATAAGGTAGATATTCGATTTTGGCATTGTGCGAAACAGACTCAAAGCACAAAATTAAATTGAAATGAAGGTGAAAAAGCACGTATTTTATTTCCGTATTGGAATTAGTATTGAGAATGTGTATGTGTTACAGCTGTGTTCAGTTGAGATAACGGCGGAGTCCGGGGCGGTCATTGCGGCCACGCTGGCTAACGGCGGCATCTGCCCGACCACAGGGGATCGTGTGCTCGATTCTGACGCCGTACGGAACACACTGTCGCTCATGCACTCCTGTGGCATGTACGACTACTCCGGACAGTTCGCCTTTAAGGTGAGATTGCGGCATTACACAAAGGTGCTTTCAATGATGATATATACAGAGAGCAAAAATGAAATCGTCGTTAAAAATAGGATTTTTATTGTATCCAACGACTATTACCCCACATTGAATATATGTTAACAGCTGATCACAATCCCGGTAAGATGCAAGGATTTGATATGACCTATTGCTTTGGTTCTTTGTTCATAAACGAAATATTTACTATCCACGAGACAACTAGAAATAACCATGGGGACGTTTATCCATTTCTTAGCAGCATACTTATTTTGTTTACAGGTTGGTCTGCCGGCGAAGTCTGGCGTGGCCGGGGGTGTTATGTTGGTTGTGCCCAACCTGATGGGAATCTTCACTTGGTCTCCGCCTCTCGACCAATGGGGGAACAGCTCCCGGGGCGTGCAGTTCTGTGAGGTGGGTTGAAATATTGTGCATATCCACAATTACCTTGTAATTTACTTGAATTACAAACCCTGACTTGTGTAAGAAGCAGGAAGTAAACATTTAAACTCTTAAACCGCCAAAGGAGTTATGTTATAATTCACTCGTCTCTAACCTTTTTATTTATTTTAAAACCAGGAGCTGGTTGGTAACTTCAACTTTCACAACTACGACAACCTGCGCCACACGAGCCGGAAGTACGATCCCAGGGGCCGCGCCGTAGAGTCTAAGGCCCAGGATGTCGTCAACCTGCTTTTCAGCGCCTACAACGGTGACGTCACCGCAATGCGAAGGTACACGCACTATGCCGTCTGAATTTCGAAAATATTTGAAACTATATTGTGAAACCAAGTTTTGTCAAAAGAGTATGTTCCAAAAGTATTGCTTGCTGGGTTGGAATCTAACCTTTCTCAACATTTCTATGCTGTATATACTAAGTATGTTATGTTTCCTTTGTGCAGACAATTCGACTATTTTTCGACTGGCCGATAGGTACGCAGTGCTAGTTGAGGTTCCGTCACAGATTGATGCTGGTGGGTGTGACCCTATGATATGTGACGTCATGCGTTAAAGTCTTACAGACTGACCGTGTTCGATATCTGTCATCGGCTTAGGGCTTAGAGCTTAAAGCCTTATGGCGTCACATGATTCCCCTACTTGCAGGTACGCATTGCTGGGCATGGACATGTCACTGGCTGACTATGACGGGCGGACAGCGCTCCATCTGGCATCTGCCGAGGGGCACGAGCCAATTGTACGCTTCCTGCTCGAGAAATGTAATGTTAGTTCCTACCTCAGAGACAGGTAAGTGGTGATGAACATACGGCTTTCTTATTCACGGCTAATGCTAATAAGACATATTATACGGTTATAATGCCTCACAAGATTTATTGCACTATACCAAAGATTGTAAATTAACATTTAATGATGGTTAATAAACACAGCGCTCATGTACGTTTACGTTCAACCTATGAACTAATATGTTACATTATGAATATTAACATGACCACGTGGTGTGTATCTAGATGGGGGTTCACGCCCTACCATGACGCGAAGCGGTTCAAACACGATGCGGTTTCCGAAGTCCTCTTGGAGCACATGAAGACAACGGCTCCCAAAGACGCCACATTCAGTATCCAGGACATCGACAAGGGTCTACACAATATGCACCTGTAAGCGGTTCAAGACTTTCAATTTCCGGTTAGCGAGGATCATCATTTCTGACGGAATCTACACACGCGTGCAAGGGAGGCTGTGGCATGGACGTTGGGAATCTCATACCTACATATAATTATATTATTACATTTTATTGGGGTAACATTAAATGAGAAACTGCTTTTGATAATCTGTAGGGCCAAAATATGGTGTAACTAAAGAGTAAGCAAATGCTTAGCTAATACAGTTGTTCTTGTATAACGTATGATTACTGTATGTATTATAATACATTGCATTGCTGTTGTTATAACTTTTCAATGACAATGGACACTGTGTGTTGTTGGTGTAAAGGATGATCAAATCTGTTCGACATGAAGCAGACTACGTTCTTCTCACAGCGCTATTCCCAAAGCAGCTAAACTTACCAAAGATGTTATATGTAGCGACTGATATAATGTTGACATACTCATTATAAATATGTATATGTAAAGGTTATGCGTACACCTGTGTGGCACCATCTAATCACTTGTTGTGTTCCTTGTTACAGCTCCATGTTTGTTTTTGTATCTGTTATAAATTTGTATATTCGTTTGCTGTTTAGCATATGTACTACAAGTTATGTCAAACTATACACAATATATCTTATATTTTATAAATGAATGTAAACACATGACTTGTTGATTTGTTTTATTGAATTGTCGTCTATGGTCCTCCACAGCATCGACATTAATTTTATCATGTAAATCGGCGACTCTCATATGACATAATTTCAAAAACAAATCAACGTGAATCCCCCAACCCCTTCCCTCAGTATTAACAATGATAAATGTATTAAATGATTTATGTTACACAACCCGTATCTTGGTGTTCGATTTTGAGGGTAATTTTCCCCTTTCACAAGGGGGATATTGTGGATTAGGCAAGCATGCGGGCGAAAATCATTCTAAAACAAACATACCGAGCCTTTTACGAACAAAGATGAGTTTCTGTTGTAAACCGTCTATGGAAGTTACCATTTCTCTGCGGGATAAATCCGCTTCACTAAGTCCCGCTTATGAGCAGCACGTGTCACAATATACAACCACAGGCCCTGATCGACCTTCTAGAACAGATGCGCTCTTCCTGTACTTGGATGTTGACCGGATTCACTAGAAGTTACACTTCATATGTCTGCTTCGACTTGGAGGGTTATGATTCCCAATGTCTTAAAATGCCATAAGGGGATGTGGTGGAAGGGGGAGGACGTAATTTAGTTTCACGCAAACATTAATGAGAAAAATGTATGGTTCCAAACAAAATGGCGGATATGTAAGGAAAATACTTAAACGAGAAGAACTTTAGAACATAGTGTGGGTTACAATGCAATGTTTACAAATGAACGTGTTGCTTTTTTCCACATGTTTACGTATTTTATCGGCCAAAATGGCATTCCTGTTTATGTTGTAACTGTCCTTGTGTGTATTTATTCCCATTTTCCAATCTGTTCAATAACTTTAGTATCTTTTAAGTTGTGATTCCAAACCAAGAAGCCGATCGAAGAATATGCTTTTCACCACAAAGTACTACACTCATACATTTGTACCACTAACCAGGCAAAAGAAGGCACCAGAATCGGAACTTTTCCTTACAAGTCCGCCATTTTGTTAAGGACCATATAATTTTCTCACTAAATGTCTGCGTGGAACTAAATGACTTATCCTCCTCCTTGCATACAGTCCGAACCCTTTTCGGGGAAGAATGAGTTTTTGTTGGTCAAAGTCTATAAAAAATCAACCATTAATTTAAAGTAAATATATAAATTTGATACCCAAGGTAAGGCAATATCATATAACCTTTATTTTTCTGTTAGTGGTAAAACAAGATCATACAAAACAAATAATAAATGTATAAATATCGATGGAAGAACCCAGATCAAGAATATTTAAAAACATAATTAGAGCGGTAATCAAAACATCGGAATAACAGTTTTTTGCAATTCAAGAACACAACCATTGATATGTAACGAAAAGTTTGAAAAAGAGGCAAACAGATACCTTGATATTTAAAATGCTAACCGTTTCCATGCAAAAAGTGCACGCTGGAACAAAGGCTAGGTGGCTTTATATACAGATAATAACTTACGATATATAATACTTTATGAATATAGAACTACACATGATTGGCACACATTATCACAAGTACCAAGTTGGCGTACAAACACATATGAATAAATCCTGAGATTGTTACACCGCGATCACACCAGGAAATGGACGCCAGTCAACCCTCGATATCTAGTCTGTAACTGGTTATCGCCCCTTGTGAATATGCGCGGAACCAGGCAAGCCGGAAATGTGGGCGTTTCTTCGATGTGTGGTTTGGCAAGACTTATGCTATAAGTTGATGTCCGTATCTGAAAAATACAGGCTCTCGTTAAACTCAAGTGCATATGAATGCTATAATATAAAATTTGTCAACGACATATATCAGAACCAAAAGACACTTTTTTCAAGTCTTTTTAAAAATAGAATTGCCAACGATCTCTGGTGTATTCACCTCTAGCCGGCGTGGGGGTGCTCATCCCGCTTCCATGGAAGTCTGTCCCCTCCCCGTCAGAATACCCGTCCAGAAACTCGAACGCGTCCACTATGTTACCTGCTCAATGATAAGACATGTATATAAAATATGAAACAATTATACACGCAACCATTTACCATGGTACAGAACACGACTGCGCTGTCTGACAGAGCCAAGGGTGTTTCCCTTAGGTTGTTTACCTAACAAATACTGAAGAATACTTTAATTTATAAGTTATATCCCTTTGAAGTACAGCAATACGTTTACGCACCGTCGGCGTCTGTGACATTGGAGCTCCGGCGGGACCTTCGCTGTTCACGGGCGCTGGTTGGCCGGCTTGCCCGGGAGTGCTTCCCAGTCGAGGTGGCGACCGGGCCTTCCGTCGTATCAATGGACTTAGGGACGCCATCACCACTTTTCAAATTTTCCAACTTCTTGGTCACTTCAGCATGGAAGCCCTGAGGTAAATTTTCACGAGAAAAATTGTCACTTGGTCTGATATATGTTGCTTTTGGGGTCTCTGTTAATGCTGCCATTTTAGCAACTATGGAATTTTCGTATTTTGTAGACTGCTGAACCGGTTTGCCTGTGTAACTATAAGGTCTTACATGAAGATCTTCATCAGGCACAAACGCACGATTGTCTTTTTCTATCACCTTATCAAGCTCTCTTTCAAGCTTCTTTTCCCTTGCCCTTTCTCTCTCACGTTCCCTTTCACGTTCTATTGCCCTGAGTTTTGCACTGTCCGTCGCTGACTCTCCTAATTCGGGGTCAGAAAAGTTCCTTGCTTTTGCTTCGACCTCGTCACGCCTGGGCTTCGGCTGTGGAGGAGGCGGAGCTTGTTTCTTTGGTTTGTGCACGTCTACGACGGTGGTGCGGTCCTTCCGAGCCCCGTCCCAGTCACGACTCCCACGGCGCTCCCGGCTGTCGCGGTCCCGCCCCTCAACACGCTCATAGCTGTCCCTGCTGGCCCGCAGACCCTCGCGTTCCCTGCTGCCTCTGTCGTCACTGTCACGTGACGTCGACGTCTTATCGAAAGGTGTCTCGCCTCGCTGTTTACGGTTCTTTGGTCTACGTGTGGAGTGTAACGTAACGTCACTTTGTGAACGTCGCACCTTCTTCCCCGTACGACGTGTCTCACGCTCTCTATATCTGTCCAGGTAGTACTCTTCCTTCTCGGGTAGTTCTACCAAGACCGCCCTTGAGTTGTTGATATCTGAAACAAGACATTGTGGGATACTAAGTTAACCTGCAGATGCTTTATTGTGCACCATAATCAAAACTATTCACTTATGAACTACTCAAAGGCTATATTTAACTTAAAATCATGTTCACTCAGTTCTGCATTACCCCATGAGTTCTAGATGTTATTCAAAAGAAACCATACTTCACAACTAATTGCAATTAACAAACATAACCATCACCAGTGCTTGGTTTCACGCAAACACACTAAATGTACAGGCGAACGATACAAAGACGGACTACGTTCGGAAAGGTTATCGCTGAAAAGTCTGAATCGCTGGGTCTATTACAATTATTCTCCAATTAAGGCAGACAGTGTTTGGTCTTAAACTGCGTTATCGGGGGATTAACGACAGCGGCACGAGTGCTATCTCTGGTTTATCATAATATTATCCTTGTGTATTGCCATGTTGAACAACTTAGCAAAACAACACCTCGCGTCCAGGTCAGTGCAAAGCTGTAAGCTAAATATGTGAAGTTGAACTCTATTGTATTTTGCCTCAATACCTGACCGTATAATAATCATGTTCACATATTGGTAATATTGAGTCACACATATTACATGCATTGTACTTAAATTCGAGAACGGACTTATATCTCTTCTAAAAATGCAACTTTCCAACAGCCTGTGTTTATATTTATGTTACGAGTGTGCACTGCTCATTTGTTATCGTGAAATGCTGTGAACAATACCTGCATATCATTAGATACTGGTTTATATTGTGAATATCTACAGCGATGGGGGATTAAAGCTTTTGAGTTGAGTTTTTTTCATCTTAAGTCAATAGTACGGTTAAAAGGAGAGTGAACTGAAAAGCAAAAAAATATACAGTGTGCGACGAAAATGGCCATTTCTTGAAAATAAAATTTCTCCACAAACTTAAACGAAAAGCCCACTGTTAGCTCATTTTTAAGTCCACAAACACAAACACGGAACTGTTGGAATTGTCAAACGTATGAAGTATACAAGCGTTAGTACAGTACTATAAAGTATTCCAGCTCTCAAAGGTTATTAACACGCATCCCTTTTCTGCATACATGTATATGGCCGAATATGGCTTTGCCCCGAACATATTACTTGATAAAATATAATCATTAACCTCTGTAGGGGTCGTAATTGTATGGATACGAATACAGGTCCATGTAACTGCCACTTCTTGGAATGCGATACTCCTGCTCATACATAGGGGACGCCACCTGCTGGCTGTGGTAGATCCCGCGGCCCGCGTTCCCTCCCGTGTACACCATGTGCCCGGGTGGACCTGAGTTAAATAATGTTTCGAGTTTTAAGACATGCGAAAGTAAATAAAGTAGATGAACTATTTGCTATATCAATCATGGTTACGTACAATTTAAAGAGTATCTAATATTAAGCGCGTATTACTATTTTCTTTACACAAATATATTTCAAGTGCACGAATATGCATTGAAAAGTTTTTACTTTGCGCGATCATGTTCTGAAATCTGCAATATTTGTTTGGTTGTGTATACAATATTTGTCCTTGCATGGAGACAAAAAAACATAGTGTGTCCTTCATTTAATAACAAACTTGTAAACCCATGAATAGAAGTTGGAACATTGCAAGTTTATTAAGTATTCAGAATGACATAATTGTAGAACGTGGGGCTATTTAGCTTTACGTGCTTTATCATATACAATCTAGTATTATTTATGCAAATCCTCGCATTTTCATTTGCCGTAGGTAACACTGGTCGACAAGAAAACTTCCTTTACGTGAAGAGCGTTGTTAGTCATTTTCCATATCAGATCCGTGTTCAAGGCACTTGGTTTAATGAAAACATATATTATTAATCAGTATGTCATCATCGAAAAGTATCTTAGCATTATGAGTTTGCAAATATAGAAGCACGTAAACAATCACTTTGTCTGTTTCATGATTACATTAAGTTTTACTATGCTGCCGATTCAATAAAGTCAAGTGCTGTTTGATATGGTAGCTGCAAGTTTTTAGACAAATAAAACACGCGGCAAAATAGTTGTCACTTACTTAACGTTTTACCACATCACCTACGTACCTTGAAGTCCGGGCAGCGGTTGGTCCGGTGGTCGACCACCAACCTTCCCCCGCTTCATGTCTTGGTAGGCCTGGGAGGGTGTGGCGCTATATAGGGAGGGATTGCCGAACCACAGGCTCGCGCTGCCTACCTTGGGCAGGCGCGGATCGATTATCCGGGGATCTAAGCGAGGGTCGATCCTGGGGTCCTGAAGGGCGCGTGCGTCCCGGGGATCTCGAGGATCCCCGGGCCTGGGTAGACTGGTCTTGCTCAGACTCGTGTCAGGAGTCAGATGGTGGTGAGGGAACGGCTTATGATCGGCCCGTCGCCGTTTTCGACTCCGTCTAAAACCAAGTTAATTACAATGAGCATTTCAGTCGTTATAAAAGTTTTTTTTTATAAGGAACATATATCCATGCAATAAAACCCACACAGACACCTGCCAAATGACTTTATTTGTACAATTGATAATTTTATGTTCATGAATTATTTATTGTTTTCCTACCTGACGCAGTAGTAGAGTATGAGGGCGATGCTGGCAAGGATGATGATGAGGCCGCCGATCGAGCCGGATATGACGGCCGCGAGCTCCCCGGTCGTCAGCGCCATTCTCTACCGCGAAAACCTGCCGAATGACACAATAATACGTGTATAACACTTCACTTTTAAAGAATCGATGTAGTATTTTCACCGGAATTTCCACACAATATCTATGCCAACACTGTTGAATCGACATAACGTCCTATCCAATGATACAAAAACCTACGTTTCATAACCGGTACCTATAACTTGGCGTAACTGCCAATCGAGTGCACCAATGATTTAACTACGTAGATGATTTGTGTATATGAAACATGATTTATTCAGATGCTTCAGTAACAAATGTTATCGATCAATAAATTTTAACATCTGTATCAAATGACGGCAATAAAAACTGATAAAAATGATAGTCAATCGCACTTTCGGCACGTACAAGTTATCCCACGTCATCCTCCCAGTATGTCACCATGCGAGAACAAAGGGTCCCGGGTCGATATATTTATCATAGAATGAACAGCGAACAATAACTTGCTTTGCGAACATCTCTAAAAAAATCATTGTCAATTTTAATTGTGTAGAATCTATTCAACGATGATGATAGGACATTCGTTTGTTGGCCCGAAATGACAACTCTTTATCGAATGACAATATAGATGAGTATAATAGATACGTATTGATTATAGATTGAAATCATTCACAACTAGACGAATTACTCATTTTCAAAGGCGGCGATGGGCAACTAGATAGCACAGATATATATTTTGATAATGAGTTAAGAGTCAAGTTGTCAATTATTGTTGATTCAGAATGACCGTCCTGGGTCTTCCCCACGAGTATAACACGAATTTACACAAGTTTAAACAAACTAGTATGAACTATCATAAATTAATAATTGTAAAGCTGCGTGGCTGTTAACCGATTTCGTTCTGAAACTAGACACCATGTCTTCCTGTCTGTATTTAGACTCCAAACAATGTCAATATCCAATTACTGTAATCAAACCCAGTCATCAGAAAAAACATAGGGCAGGAATTATCCATAACCTCGATACGAAACCCGAAACCGGGAATCGGCTTTTCTCATGTTGAAGAACAACACGTATAACAAAATAGTACATTAACTTTACTTTCAAAGCATATACTAAATTGAGTGATCCTGCTAGCTAGATCCTGATCATGCCAACAAGGCCATATGATCCTGCTAGCTAGATCCTGATCATGCCAACAAGGCCATGATCCTGCTAGCTAGATCCTGATCCTGCCAACAAGGCCCTGATCCTGCTAGCTAGATCCTGTCAACAAGGCCCTGATCCTGCTAGCTAGATCCTGATCATGCCAACAAGGCCATGATCCTACTAGCTAGATCCTGATCCTGTCAACAAGGCCCTGATCCTGCTAGCTAGATCCTGATCCTGCCAACAAGGCCATGATCCTGCTAGCTAGATCCTGATCATGCCAACAAGGCCATGATCCTGCTAGCTAGATCCTGATCATGCCAACAAGGCCATGATCCTGCTAGCTAGATCCTGATCATGCCAACAAGGCCATGATCCTGCTAGCTAGATCCTGATCCTGCCAACAAGGCCATGATCCTGCTAGCTGGATCCTGATCCTGCCAACAAGGCCATGATCCTGCTAGCTAGATCCTGATCCTGCCAACAAGGCCATGATCCTGCTAGCTAGATCTTGATCCTGCAAACAAGGCCCTGATCCTGCTAGCTAGATCCTGATCCTGCCAACAAGGCCCTGATCCTGCTAGCTAGATCCTGATCCTGCCAACAAGGCCATGATCCTGCTAGCTAGATCCTGATTCTGCCAACAAGGCCCTGATCCTGCCAACAAGGCCTGATCCTGCTAGCTAGATCCTGATCCTGCCAACAAGGCCCTGATCCTGCCAACAAGGCCCTGATCCTGCTAGCTAGATCCTGATCCTGCCAACAAGGCCCTGATCCTGCCAACAAGGCTATGATCCTGCCAACTAGGTCCTGACCCTTATATCTAGATTTTGATCTTACTATATAGGTCCTGATACTACTAACTAGGTCCTGATCCTCTCAGCTAGGTCCAGAGCCTGATGAATATGTTCTGATCAAGCCAGCGAGGCCTTGATCCTACTGAATGTCTATATATTTTGATATATTTCATTGTATGCAATTATGTTGAATGTTTGAACTGAAAAAAGATTTATGTTCTGTTCTGCTCTATATCCTGATACTGCCAGCGAGATCTTGATCCTACTGCTTAGTTCATGATCATGTCAACTACGTCGTGATCCTGCCCATTAGGTCCTAATCCTGCTAACCAGGCCAGGATCCTGTCCATTAGGTCCTAATCCTGCTAACCAGGCCAGGATCCTGCCCATTAGGTCCTAATCCCGCTAACCAGGCCAGGATCCTGCCCATTAGGTCCTAATCCGCTAACCAGGCCAGGATCCTGCCCATTAGGTCCTAATCCTGCTAACCAGGCCAGGATCCTGTCCATACAATAAGGTGGCCAAGCTACAGTGACATGAACTAAAAGAATGCATGGAAACTATGGGAGAGAATGGTGGTCAACACTTCTGCTGTATTCAGCTCTTTAATGGATCCAAACTGAATTCCTAACATCTGTGAGCATGTCGAATGGTGAATTAATTCCTTGTAGCAGGTTTTGGTGTATAATGAAATATGTAGCCTTTTTAAGTAGAATTAGAAATGCATTTATAGCGTTTGCATGCTGAAATAATATAATATCACTAAACATTGTCATGTTTTATTCAAAGTATGATAGAGGGCCAGAATGGTTAACTTCTGGGCAAGTGCTTTACATGCATAGACAATGACGGATAAGCATCGCCAATAAGATGGACATTTATACGTCCAAACACGGTCACTCAATTCCTCCTCCTTTTATGTAGGAAACCATGATTAATTAATGGTTTCATTACCAGTATTTATGTGTTTCACCCACCATGCGGACTTCATGTGGTTTGCACTAGAACTGAACGAGGACAGGCTGCTGGATGCACATAATGTCTAAATAAAACATGTCCAAACATACCATGACTAGAATAGCCTTTGTATTCAAAGCAGACATACACTATTTTAACGTCTGTAAATCTGAAACGTGACTGTGGACCATTGTCATTTTATCTGACATGAAAATACAACCACTGCTGAATGAAAACTGCCGTTGAACATGGACACGTTTTGTCATTAATATCTACGTCAGCATGTCATAGAACGTAAAAAAGGACATTCATTAGGTTAATTAACACGGTTCTACTTTTTACAGAAAGAAATGAGTTGTAAAGATAATTTCAGCTTCAGTAACAGTCCTTACATTCAATTTCATTTCGATGAATGAATGTGGACTGTGTTAGTCGGGGAGGGTGAACATGCGCCTTTAAAACAAGGTGCACGAGTACTTGCAATCCTTTGAAAACGCCAAATGTACTTTTGATAAAATTACTATTTTCACGGACAGGTATGCAGGCGATGACAGGCAATGCACCGTGCACCGATCACTACTTGACAATGGGACATAAAACCGCCCTGGCCCAGGTCAGGAAGGTGAGACTGTTGAGTCAGCGCTCACATCACCATGGTTACCTACGCCAACGCCCGTATGTTTAACCTAAATCAAGGACATGCAAATAGTTCAGCCTGTTGGGGTGGGGTGGGTGGGGGTAGTCTCATGCTACAGAGGTTAAATAAGTAAATGATAACCAGTGTTCCCTAGGATGCAGTTGCCAGTGTTTTACAGTCACCGGACATCTACGGTCAATAGCAAACCCGTACTAGGTCAAATTGCTTATTTGGAGAACAAATTGCCGCAGAGTCCATCAAAAACATATTCACACTACTAGACTATTGGTAAAACATATTTTGCCTATTTAGAATGACTCTACAAAAAATGTTCCGTTATATGAAGACTATCGGAACTAATTGAGCATTCATTTAAGATCAAAGGTAGAACATCCGTCCAATGAGAGATGGGGGGTGAATCTGGACGAAAGTGTCACATAATTTATCTCCATTTCCGGACTTAAATACAATTTAACATAATTCTTACCTCCTTAAATGTTTACACAGGTGTAATTATTATGTATACAATGTTTCACTAGTAACACAAATATCCATTTCATTAGGTACAGACTGACCACAATTCACATTTTGACTTCAACCTTTACTATACATGGCATGGCACAGATCTGCGCTCCAAAGCCGTCATTGTTTCTAACTGCCACTTATGGCTTAAGGCGGTCAAGACGTAGTTTCAGCTGAATCATCCGTTCTTTTAAATCCAATAAAGAGCTGAAAGAATATCTTTACGTTTTCCCCACAAGCTTAATTACACGGAAGTAAAGCGAACACGTCTGATAACCCGTTGTATATGGCAAACAATGTGCAATACTAATTAATCGATATCGACGTACAACAGCAATGCAATAACCCTCCAAGTATTTGGCCTATGGACAACTTAGTCACGATAATACCTAACGTAATACTAATACAAATCACCATAAAGGTGCGACTATGATTAGTTTCAAACCGATCAATAAAATTGATATTTTCTTTGATAATTACAAGTATTTTCTTTCACCTTAATAGAAGAGCAAAAGCACTTACGAAAAGACCGTATATAAGCCAGCAAAACAATGATAAATATCGTATGTTTATAAGATTCATTCCATAAATAGTATTCAATAAAGTAAGTTAGAACCATAAAATCACTGATAATTCTCTTTACTCAAAGCAAAACCTGGTCCTACCTATAGAAAGCCTGTATTACTCGAGATTGTTATCACCAGGCAGCCTGAGCTGTATACATTATTAGCTTTCAAGATATTGAAAATTGAATTTCATTCAAGAGCCAACAAGCAATGTATGTTTCATTGTTCCGTTCGATGGTCCATAAACACGGTGCCTCTGTGAATACATCCAAATCTTTTACACCCGAGACTTCAGTTATAATTATGCTTGCATGAAATCGAACGAAATACGGCAAGAGACAGTTCCTTTAAATAAATAATTTGATTTATTGAGCAAATGAATTGGAAATTACCATGATCATTTATATTACTAATAATCATATAATACGTTTGAATCTAAACTATTGAAATTGATTAATTAACCAGACACGTATGCGACCAGTCTGGTGAACGAGCCCGCTACCTCTGCTTGCTAGTCTAAAATAATAGACGTGTTATACGGGATTCTTTCAATTTGCCATATCAAAAATCGTAAAAAAATCCGTCAACGTACAATTATATGGACTACTCTGCTTGCAAGGCCTGTGCTCTAAAAACTGAACTACCGGCTCCGACTACTCACATACTTCCTGACATGTACACCGGAGTTTGCATCGTGACCTTTACCTTAATTCATTCATATTTTTAGACTTCAAATTTAATTAATTATAGTTATTAGCAACAACTGTACAATACCTTTCTGACGTCTTACTTTAAATTGTATTTGTTTATCCTTGTTATTGTTTCACTTATTTCACCACATTCAAATATGTGGTCTATTGTAGCCTGTATATTTACTCCAAACAACACGGTAGTGGTTTGTTTTTGCCTATCACTGTCACCATCCCACGAAATAATTGTCACGAAAAAAGCCAATGTTAATTGTGTCTGGGATGCCCATGTGCGTTCACCGCGAGGCTAGCGACGGTGCCGGGTGTAGGTTTACATCCAGTAAAGTGTCGGTTTCTCTTTTTATGTCGCCAGCCCGGTGTCCATTACACATGTATTGTCACGTCGGTTGTGTATCAACCTTGCGGGCGCACGGGTAAAATGTTCACAAATGTCTGTATTGCTTGCCAAGTAAGCCCTACGTGGAAAAGTCACAGGACTTCATGTTTGATCACTCTTTAGAAAATCCGTTCCAGAGTAAGTCGGCAATTTAGTGACCATGGCGACATGATTGGGTTGTCGTAAAATTGCCGCTCTGTGAGATGACTCGGCTATGATGTTTGCTTGTACCGAATACCCGCACTTCTATTGTCCATTAATGTGGTGTATCATGACTGCCGGGTCATTTATAACGAAGATGGACCATAGGAATGGGTAATCGTTACATCGTTGAGATAAACAGGGATGGATTCGTCAATTGTTTACGTATTTGTCCTTATCAAAAAGTGCAATACAAGCGTGCAATTATCCGCCTTTCGTTAAAGGTAACATAAGATTTAACAGGATTTGTTTTTTCTCACTCAAATGTTAACATCATCGAATTGTTTTTATCATTCATTTTTCTTTATATGAAGGCCGCCTCGTGACATTAATAATTTATGTAAGAAGTAATGACTATTTTGTGTTTATGATAATGAAATTGCTCCGGGGTGGAGCGTTCAGACAATTAAATCATCGACGGTCGAATAATTTAAACCTATGCGGTTGCATTAAGTGAACACCATTCTGATCTTATCGATGGTATCTAGATACAATGATGTGATACATGTTCAGAAGTCAATATTCACAGTCATTACGTAAAAAGGCTGTTGTCCTTTAAAGCTGCACTCTCACAGATTTACCGTTTTTACAACTTTTTTAATTATTTGTTGTCTTGGAATGAGCAAATTTTTGCGTTTATATCTGCAAACCAATGATAAAAGACTACTGACAAAAGATGAGTTCGCAGGTTTTCATATTTTGTTCGAAAATTAATGTTTTATGGCTAAAAGCGTTACTAACGATTTAAGAAAAATGCATAAAACATCAGTTTTTGAACTAAGATATAAAAAATCTGCGATCTATTTTTTGTTGAGCCGTCATATATGACTGGTTTACATGCATTTTCGCATAAATTGGCTCGTTCGAAGACAACTAAAGTTGTAAAACTTTTCAATCTGTGAGATTGCAGCTTTAACTACTGTCAAAAATTATGAACTTATACCTTTACCGTGAAGTTATCCTCAACTCAACTAATGTATCCGACTGAACGAAACTTTTTAAACTCCAACTACGCAGATTCAACTGTCCCTATCATAGCCTTCAGCATTTTCATGTAATAAATTTTTAGGTCTTTTTTATTCCTTTCTTTTGTGTGGTTGAATTGTTTACCAAAGGTAAGATCTGGGATTAAGAACATGGTTTTATTGTCTCATTATTCACCCTAATCCTATTTATCAAATATATATTGACCAAAGCAAGTACATCGTTTGACATATGAAAGATCCGGTATTGGCAATGAATATCATTCATTAAAGACGAATTTCCAATATAGGTATTTCATTTTTCTACTTAATTGAATATTCATTGAACACTTTTTCAATAACAAGATAAGAACAAACACTGCCTTGAATCTTCACCCAGACATCTTTAAGCTGCTCGGTCATTACTGATGAAGTTTCAAGGTGAACTATTTTACCATGATATTATATATAATAATGAAAAAAATAGTGATTTCCGTTGCAATGTTATTGGTCTGTTCAAGTTATGTTTATCTCGTACATCACAAACAATGTTTTAATTGCATGAATATATTAGTTTATAGACAATTTTTTTTAAATTGCCCTTGAACCATCCTATGTGATTTAAAGACTTAATTTCAGGGTTTGCAGTGAAATTCTGACCAAAATAGAAAAGACCAGCATCAACACCTCAGACAGGAAACACTTTAATTCTTTTTAACATCTGTAACGGAATCTTACAGTAAACAGAATCCGCTACATTTCTCATTATCGCAGAGCAAATATGACCCTCCCCTCTCTTCAACACCGCTGTTTTTGCTCCCTGCACATACAGGCACGCCAACTCCCCGCCCCTGTACGCTGGACGAGCCACAGTCAACTAGCTACACAACCATGCCCACACCACACACCCTCTCATTTTAATGCGCCTTAATCCATACGATAAGTAAGGATTAGGCTTTTGCTAATTTGCTAATGTATTTACTTTACATTAAACCCGCTGACCTATTTTTATGTGGTATATTTTTGAAAACGTTGTCTTATTTAAACAAAATTATGAATAATAACAATCTGTAATAGTTTGGTTACTACTTTTACCACTGCTGCTGCTTCTACTGCTGCTGCTGCTACTGCTACTGCTACTACTACTACTACTGCTACTACTACTACTACTACTACTACTACGGCTGCTACTGCGGTTTCTCATGCTGCTGCTGCTATATATATATACAATTATCACACTTAAGCAAACTCGTTAAGATCTAACAGTAAGACTATCATATCAAAGAATAAAGCTTGCCTTAAATAGCATTATCTCGAACGTATGTTCAAAAATAAAAGAAAAGTCAGGAGAATCATGGTTATCATATTCTGTATCCATCTTCTAGAACTATAAACAAAATACTGTGATCGGTAAAATAATTCAGTTATATATACTCTATATTGACGGGCTTACAGATAACTCTAACAAAATATATGTACCAAACATTGACAAGTAAGTGCAGACTATTATGTTTAAACAGTTTTAAAGCAGAATTCACATTCATTGAAAACATATCAAAGAGAACATGAATAAGATTATTCTACAAACGAGGTTTAGTTTGGCTTCATGAACATGCATGTTTTTAATAGATTTGAAACATTTTCTTTTAATTGGTTATTATTTCAGAAAACGTATGCTATAATATAAGTAACAGACTTACCGATTCCGGTATAATAAAACATCCATGAAAAAATGTAAAGACACCGAAAGTTGCAATGTAACTACAAATAAAACTGAAATGAGTTTGTGTCAAAAGGTCACCTAGAACATAAATGAGTGGTTTATCTTCAATTTACAAACAGATATCGATTTTAGATTTTAAATGTTTCAATACAAAATTTGATATCTAGTTATCTGAAATAGACTGTCAATACAAACATGATTTGCCAGCTTAATTATGATAGGCCATTTGACATTCCCTAATCCGGCTCTTACAAACACTGAATGTGAAATTAGAGTCCCATTGTAGATTCATTGTGCAAATACAAGAATAGTTATTATATTCTGCCAATATAGACCCGAAAAGAAAATGTTTATGTATGCAGGCACGGTATGATGGTGAGTCAATAGAGATATGAATGCAAGATCTTTCCATATAGATACCGCAACCCCGAGGTTCGTTGGAAAACATTAGTCGAGACACAGCGGTAGAGATGATACAGCCCACTAAAGACTTTACCAGTACACAGCTGTAGAGGTGATTCAGCCTACAAAAAAATGGACCAGCACACAGCTGTAGAGGTGATACAGCCCACTAAAGACTTGACCAGCACATAGCTGTAGAGGTGATACAGCCCACTAAAGACTTGACCAGCACGCAGCTGTAGAGGTGATACAGCCCACTAAAGACTTGACCAGCACGCAGCTGTAGAGGTGATACAGCCCACTAAAGACTTGACCAGCACACAGCGGTAGAGATAATACAGCCCACTAATGACTTTACCAGTACACAGCTGTAGAGGTGATTCAGCCTACTAAAAACTGGACCAGCACATAGCTGTAGAGGTAATACAGCCCACTAATGACTTGACCAGCATTCAGCTTTAGAGATGATACAGCCCACTAAAGACTTGACAGCATACAGCTGTATAGGTAATACAGCACACTAAAGACTTGACAAGCAAACAGCTGTAAAGGGAATACAGCCCACTAAAGACTTGACCAGCATACAGCTGTAGAGGAAATACAGCCCACTAAAGACTTGACCAGTACTCAGCGGTATAGGTAATAAAGCCCACTAATGACTTGACCAGCATACAGCTGTAGAGGTGATACAGCCCACTAAAGACCTGACCAGCACTCAGCGGTATAGGTAATACAGCTTTCTAAAGATTTGACCAGCACACAGCAGCCCACCAAAGACTTGACCAGCACGCAGCTCTAGAGGTAATACAGCCCACTAATGACTTGACCAGCATACAGCTGTAGAGGTAATACAGCCCACTAAAGACTTGACCAGCATACAGCTGTAGAGGTGATACAGCCCACTAATGACTTGACCAGCATACAGCTGTAGAGGTAATACAGCCCACTAATGACTTGGCCAGCATACAGCTGTAGAGGTGATACAGCCCACTAATGACTTGACCAGCATACAGCTGTAGAGGTAATACAGCCCACTAAAGACGTGACCAGCATACAGCTGTAGAGGTAATACAACCCACTAAAGACTTGACCAGCATACAGCTGTAGAGGTAATACAGCCCACTAAAGACTTGACCAATACATAGCAGTAGAGGTTATACAGCCCACTAATGACTTGACCAGCACGCAGCTCTAGAGGTAATACAGCCCACTAAAGATTTGACCAGCATACAGCTGTAGAGGTAATAAAGCCCACTAATGACTTGGCCAGCACACAGCTGAAGAGGTGATACAGCCCACTAAAGACTTGACCAGCACACAGCTGTAGAGGTGATACAGCCCACTAAAGACTTGACCAGCACACAGCTGTAGAGGTGATACAGCCCACTAAAGACTTGACCAGCACACAGCTGTAGAGGTGATACAGCCCACTAAAGACTTGACCAGCACACAGCTGTAGAGGTGATACAGCCCACTAAAGACTTGACCAGCACACAGCTGTAGAGGTGATACAGCCCACTAAAGACTTGACCAGCACACAGCTGTAGAGGTAATACAGCCCACTAAAGACTTTACCAGCACACAGCTGTAGAGGTGAGCCCACTAAAGACTTGACCAGCACACAGCTGTAGAGGTGATACAGCCCACTAAAGACTTTACCAGCACACAGCTGTAGAGGTGATACAGCCCACTAAAGACTTGACCAGTACACAGCTGTAGAGGTGATACAGCCCACTAAAGACTTGACCAGCACACAGCTGTAGAGGTGATACAGCCCACTAAAGACTTGACCAGCACACAGCTGTAGAGGTGATACAGCCCACTAAAGACTTTACCAGCACACAGCTGTAGTTGTCATACATCGCACTAAAGTCTTGACCAGCACGCAGCTGTAGAGGTGATACAGCCAACTAAAGACTTGACCAGCACACAGCTGTAGAGGTGATACAGCCCACTAAAGACTTGACCAGCACACAGCTGTAGAGGTGATACAGCCCACTAAAGACTTGACCAGCACACATCTGTAGAGGTGATACAGCCCACTAAAGACTTGACCAGCACACAGCTGTAGATGTGATACATCCCACTAAAGTCTTGACCAGCACGCAGCTGTAGAGGTGATACAGCCAACTAAAGACTTGACCAGCACACAGCTGTAGAGGTGATAAACCCCACTAAAGACTTGGCCAGCACACAGCTGTAAAGGTGATACAGCCCACTAAAGACTTGACCAGCACACAGCTGTAGAGGTGATACAGCCAACTAAAGACTTGACCAGCACACAGCTGTAGAGGTGATAAAGCCCCCTAAAGACTTGGCCAGCACACAGCTGTAGAGGTGATACAGCCCACTAAAGACTTGACCAGCACACAGCTGTAGAGGTGATAAAGCCCCCTAAAGACTTGACCAGCACACAGCTGTAGAGGTGATAAAGCCCACTAAAGACTTGGCCAGCACACAGCTGTAGAGGTGATAAAGCCCACTAAAGACTTGGCCAGCACACAGCTGTAGAGGTGATAAAGCCCACTAAAGACTTGGCCAGCACACAGCTGTAGAGGTGATAAAGCCCACTAAAGACTTGGCCAGCACACAGCTGTAGAGGTGATACAGCCCACTAAAGACATGACCAGTACATAGAACCAACAACTGCACGGCAACATTAACAGAGAACAGTTTTATAGAAATTACGTTTTGGAAAAAACGTTCCACCAAGTCAACGAAAATGGGCATGTCTTCAAACTGCAAACGTTAAGCAAGCAACAAAACATCATTAGATACGAGTAAAACGATATCAGGACGGCAGTATTTCGTCGAAAGAAGAATGAAATGAGTTCAATGACTGCCAAAGGCGAGGACCATTACCGAGTGGAGAAGCATTATTTAGAGAAAGCCTTAGCACAAATAAGTTATACAAGTATATGAGTTTTATCAAAACAAGGGAAGCAATATTTTACGGCTGGAATATAGAATGAGAAAATTATGGTCGAAGAACAGGGATTGAAATAGAAGAAACAAAAGCATAACCATTCTAGGGTTAAGCAGGGGAAACTGCCACACTCAGAACACACATGCATTAATGAAGTCAGTCTATTATTTCGATAAAGACAATACTGATCAATGCCAATACCTAAAAAAGCCGCCACTGAAGAGGGATGGCATAACTGAAAGAAGTAATAGGAAACGCCGAGAAGTACCATGCTTGCTAGCAAAATTCAAGAACGAACGAAGACAGTAATGAAAAAGAGGGGGAAATACACAGTCATAAAGAAAACATATTCCATATAATTATACAGAAAATTTGTCACAGGTAAGTTAAAGAAAAAAGTAATGACTAAGCTGAATGGGTCAAAACTGGAAGACGTTATAATATAATGAGGATATTATGTCGCGATTGGATATATGGTAAGTTATGAGAAAGAAAATCTTCATTGAAAACTACAAACTGACGGAAATGCTTGGGTGCGTCAGGAGGTAATTTAAAATGAGAACACGATACAATATCTGGGCAGTATTTAGTTTGAGTAAAACAATAAGAACATATGGCAGGGGAAATTCGTTCATTTGTGTAAAAGGTGATTGCGAAGAGGAAGTTGGGATCGCATGTGGAATTTGGTTTAAACGAACCTAGGAAGTCTTGACTGCTCACGTGATTCTATCGTGGCCAAAATAGATTTTTTTTTTTTTCAAAAACAGGCAGAATATCAACTGTAAATTGCCAATGACTAGAATGTGAATCGAGCTAAATAAAGTCGAGGCACAATTATAGTTGAGTGAACAGGAGATAATTCCAAATTAAAACGACAGTAGTGTTATTGCATGGTTTCTATTACTCGAGAAAAGAGAATCTGAGAAGTGTAAAACGTTCATATGACAGAAACGAAATGACGCAGCAGTCAGTCGAGAGAAACAGTATAGGTGAGTGGATTTAAAGAAGACGGAGTCAGGGCAAATTTATAGTGGTGGAGCAAATAAGAGAACAGCAGCCACCTTATACAGAAATGTTTATGATATAGAATATGCATGCGTAATGCATGGAATTTGTAATAGCATGATTCAAAAGAATATAACGATGTTATTGAAGTAGTGTTCACAGCAAAGGGAACAAAAGCCTTGAAAATAAGATACCTGCATGAAGGCATATGAGAAGGGCCCGTCGGAGTCAATAAGAAGCACGGAGATGTAATGCAAGAATTACTCAATAAACGAGGAGGCGTAATTGGTGTCACAAAATACCATAGATATACATTGTAATAGGATACATTTACTGAAGACAAAATGTGGTAAGACGATAACGTTGTGTTAAAGCCATGTTATGCATGTGTACCTGACGGTGGCGGAAAATTCAAAACATCATTCAACATTTCAAATAAAGAGGAGTATTCCTTATATTATACTCATACTTATATTCTTTGTGTTACTTGTATACGAAAACAAAACGTTACACCACATTGGTTATGGAAAAAATAATTTATTCGTGTATGTACACAATAACACTATAGACATTCATATCTGATGCATTGTTAATTTGTTATATGCTTGATTTGACCTGACAGCGTTCAATAGACTAACACAAAACAAATCTGGTTTTAAAGTATTGTGTCCTATGAATATGCACAATTAGTGTATTTAAATCCACTTCCTAGACAAACCGTGAAGTTCCTCCAAACACACTTACAATACCATTCACAATTTTTGCTGCATAAAAGATTGAAATCTTCTCTAGCCTCTGTGGACAGTATCCTGAAATAGTAATGTGATGACATAAGCAAAAATACAAACACAACGTGTTATACCATTTTACAAAGTGTGATATTTGGTGACTTTTATGTGCGTGTAGTTGATAATGAAACAATCTCATATTTCTTTATATATGAACTTCTATACACGCCTTGGTCGTTTTTAAACCATCTCCTACAGCGGTGTGTAGGCTTTATATTTGGTAGTATGTACAATTTCACACAGCAGTCGCCGGGTGATTCATATGTGATAAAGTGTGTACGATTCCCACAGCAGTAACAGAGCTATACATAAATTATATGCATATTTTCGCGGCAACTAGTGTGTTTGTAGGTACATATGTGTGTAGTTTTTCACTGCGGTTAGAGGTTAGCTGTAGCTGTATTTTTGGCGGCCAAAATATAGCTACAGCTGTTTTTTTTGAAGCTTTAGCTATATATTGGAATACAATAGCAGCTTTTTATTACAGCTACATCTATACATATATTGATTTAGCTATATAAGATAGGTCACTATTGTTATATTGAGTTTTTTGTACGCCACAATGAAGTACAATGTTTGTGCAATTTCCCAAGATATTCCGTAGGTTGGAAGGAAGTACACTTTTTCACAATCGTTAGCGGCATAAACAGCCGGCCGGATATACAATTGGATGTATGTGCATTTTCTCACAGCTCACTGTGGGTTATACGTTCAAACGTGTGTGTAACTTGGAAATTGTAGGCGGCAGTTAATAACATGTGAAGCTGTCTACATATTAGCTAGTACACCACACTGACCTGTGAGCAGATCTTGTTTGCGACTGTGTGGACATTGGGCAGAGTTGTATAGCTGGAGATCTGAAAGGCCAGGGACGGGTCCGATGCCAGATTTAACATCACAGGAATACCTGGAACATAGGTGTAAATTGTAAATATAATTTTGAAAACAGAAAGATACATGTATATATATTTAAATATAAATGGTTTGATCGTAACATATTTGTGAAGAAACTGCAGCACAATTCCAACCAACTCAGCATGAAACGACGGCCTTGGAATCAAACGTTCATAACACAACAAGACACGGCTGCCTTGGAATCAAACTTTTATAGAAAATTCTATTCTCGTAACAGAATAAGATATTATTCTTTCGTAATGATGAAACAATTCTGGACCTGCCGTATTCATTAAAACTGTCACCAATTATGTACAATCATTACCTATAACAGAAAGTTTGGCTTCTCGTTTAATAAGGCCAGCTGCCGAATACAGGTCCGTACGGCTGTTGTCCGCCTTTTCGTCGGTCACTAGCAGAACGTGCTTGGCGCAGCTGGCAAAGCCCTGTTTTTGCAGCATCTTCCATGCGGCGTTCAGGGCTCGGGCTGTATTCACTGTCGGGTATCTGCTCGTCTTGAAATTCTTAGTTATCTTGGATATTACCGTTTGAATGTTGGTGCCATGCTTCAGCTCCACGACAGCGTTCACGCCTCTGGCATATTGGAGGATCCCTACACGTACGTTCGTCTTGCTGATCTTGAATCTACGGGATAATACAGAGGATGTTTATTTATTGATATTTCGGTCTTGTAAAGAGTAACGAGAAATAAAGGCATAAAATACTGCAGAGACTATGAATACATAACACCAGAAGTAATTACTTTTTCAGCAGCTGGATAAGGTATTCTCTTAGAATGTGCACGGTTCTTGGACCAACCATCCTGGACAAGTCGACAACGAGCACCAGGTCAAGGGCCATGGTGCAGAGCTCCTCGTCTATTGAAATGATGAAAATAACATTACAACCAAGAACATGCCGTACCTCTGTATATCTGCATACATATGACAGATAACGCAGAAAATGTTATCCAAGGAGCGAACCGGTGTATTTAACATACACTATTTTAATAATTCTATATGAATTTTTAAATGAAAATATCGCTGTAATAATCTCTATTAGAAATAATGATAACCAGGGTTAATTGTAGATGATTTAGGAGTCAACTAATTCTTAACATCCCTCTTCCACTTATAGATCTTATCTTAAATCAGATGGCCAAGCCAGTAAAAACTTTTACCACAAACCACAAACCTGGTGGTGTAATTGCTACTGATGGTACACAATCTTTGACATCTTTGGAAAACTGTGAGAGTGTCTTATATCCATAAGCACAACGCTGGCATCGTATGTGGAGATTTTTGTTTCTATAGGAACCATATCCACATGGTGTGCACTTGCCATCATTCCATTCATACCCGCTCTCACAATTCGCTGACAAAAAAGAAAAAGAAGAATATGTTTAGTCTACAATCTTTTTCAAATCAGTTCCAAGCCAATTAGCAAAATACATTTAGAAGACAAGTAAAATCGCAGCAACGCGCACATGACTCAGATTGGCTAAACACAAGTCACGTATCAAACGTACGAGGTGTGCATCCTGCGAGTCCATACGTCCCCGTCTGCTGTGTCGTTTGTCCATTGGGACAGGGTTTACATGACTCTCGGCCAGATTCGTCCTGGTATGTTCCAAGTGGACAAGGATTGCAGGTGTATAAATGATGGTCAAAGTAGTGGCCCTTGTCACAGGCACCTAGAACAGGTGTAAAGATTGAGGACATCAGGCTTTAATATGAAAATTCTTAAAAAACGCAAACCAGATACATTTTATATATAAACGAAACTTAAATGTAACAACCGAGGGACGTGACGGCACTGTTGTTCCGGTTGGATTTATTCGTTTGCAGGTGATATATGTAGCTGGTCGTTCAGGGCTGGAAGCTACTATATCAGTTTATATGTTGTTGTTCTTGCTGTTGTTATTGTTGTTATTAGTTTTACGTGAGTCTGCACTGTCGTCAAGTTAATGCTGGCTCAAATAAGGCTTATTGTTTATTTTTCTAATTACTGATAATTATTGGGACAACTGTGAGGTTGATGTATTATTGATATGTGCATTATTTTATGATCCAAACATATCATTGGTGTGGAATTTTACCAGCATGCAAATAGACTTTGAACCTGCTGGTTTAGTTGTTGATGTTGAGATACATCCTGCGGGTGCATACGTCCCTGTCTGGTGTGTAGTTTTCCCATAGGGACAGGGTTTACATGACTCTTTGCCAGGTTCGTCCTGGTATGTTCCCAGCGGACAAGGCGTGCACGTGTATAAATGATGGTCATAGAAGTGGCCCTTGTCACAGTTTCCTGTTACACAGTCATTTTGTCATATAAATACTAAGATACATGACTTTTCCGGAGCTACTTATTTAACTTAATAGAGGGATTCCAACGGGTGATTTGTTTAGTACTTAAAACAGTGTATGCATAACATATTTCACAGAAGGTGAAAGTTAGTTGGTCTTTTTCTCAAAATGTTTTCATTATATTAATTGATTTTATTTCAATTTGGATACCGATTGGTTTGCAGTTGGTCACCCTGTCTGCTCCAGGGTGTAGCGTGGTCGTTCCTTGGGGGCAAGGTTTACAGAATCTCTGGTAGGGGAGGTCCTGGTAAAATCCCGGTTCGCATTTTTGACAGTTGTTATGAGCGTCGGTAAAGGTCCCCTTAGGGCAGTCAGGCACATGGCGTCCCGTTACGATACCTGCATATTACAGCCAATATTCTTGGTAGTATCATTCAATTGTGTATCAGAAGTGTCATCAAAGTTAACTTTATCAATAGTACTGAAAAGTGACCCTTTTAAAAGTGGTATGTAATAAAGAGGTTTCATTTTACATCAATAGTTCAAAACCTAACAAGGGAATACCGTGGCAGTCAAGTAGACTTTTCTTTCCCTCCCCGTCCGTGCTAGTTCCATGGGGACAGTCCAAACACTTCTTCTGATAAGGCTTGTCCTGGTATTTCCCTACCGGGCAAGGGCGGCATACGTGGTAGGCAGAATCCCAGAAGTGGCCCGCCAAGCAGGGGGCTTTACGAAATGAATAACAACATTTGACGCGATTAGATTAATCAAAACTAAAGACAAAATAGCAATGTGAAAATAATATTATATAATATGGAATATGATTTTAGCGGATTAAAGTGATAGTTTCCATTACGAAAATATTACAGATAACTATGCTACTTAAGCTTATCTCATGGATAACTAATCGTATATTTACGCAAGCAGTCAGTTTTATATCCGGTTCCTGTGTGCAGGGTAATGTATCCAGAAGGACAGGGGTAACACTGGGTCTGTCCGCTCTCGCAGTATGTGTTCTTGGGGCAGGGATCACACCCATCATGGCCGGGGGTGTAATAGTAGCCGGCGTCACATGCTGAATATTATGGACGCATTGATATTCTCTTTAACATTCATTTTGGTAAGTTTTTGTTATTATATGAATGGTTTGACCTATTTTGTCACGTATGCAATGCGTCCGTTATCGAGTTTGATCATATAGACCGCATACAGGAGGTGCTCACTTATTTCCTCCATATCAAAGCGTCGGCGGGGCATTTTATGAAAAATGATTTCAAACGCAATAAAGTTATTTCATTAGCGAACAAAGAATGGCAAACTGTATAAGCAGGTTACTTTAATAGGTATGTAACATTAACACACCTTTGCAATCTGTAATTCTGTCAGCACCGGGATGTGGCGTCAGTTTGCCTTCAGGACATGGCTTGCATGAGGTTTGTCCTTTCTGGTCTTGGTAGCTTCCCACCGGACATTTCCTGCATTGTGTCGTCGACAAATCCAGGAAACTACCTATCGGACATTCTGGTGGAGGCACATCTGTATGTAAAGAATTACTTGTAAAAAGCATGTCTTTAAAAACATCATGTCTAAAACATATGTCCTGCATTTGTGTCTTTGCTACGTTATAGTGATCTTAAACAATACAATACCTGTACAGTCGTAGATTGTTGTGGATCCCTCATGCTCGGTAGTTTTACCATATGGACATTCGTCGCAGCTTAACTGATGAGGTTTGTCCTGGTAGCGGCCAGCAGGACAAGGCCTGCATATCTTGACACTGGAGTCCCAGTGATGGCCTCGTTCGCACGGAGCTGTATGGAAAGAGAATCTTTTTCTTAATGTCAATCGAAAACAGGGATATATTAACTTGACTCTATGACAAAATAAAAACAAGACCGATATACAGATTCAGGCATATGAATCATACATGTAAGTATTTTTGTTATTTAAAGTGATATTTTACTTACGTAAGCAGTCAGTTTTGTATCTTGTTCCTGTGTGCAGGGTGATGTAACCGGAAGGACAGGGGTAACACTGGCTCTGTCCGCTCTCACAGTACGTGTTCTGCGGACAGGGATCACAACCATCATGGCCGGGGATGTAATAGTAGCCGGCGTCACACGCTAAAACAATCTCGCTGATTAATACATAGGCTACATTG
Organism: Mya arenaria; assembly: GCF_026914265.1. NCBI lineage: Eukaryota > Metazoa > Mollusca > Bivalvia > Myida > Myidae > Mya > Mya arenaria. The sequence goes on from NC_069123.1 coordinate 50,585,635, forward strand.
CATTATTATGAAAAAAGCAGGCTATTTGTTTCTATTTGGATCGTCATTGTACTGTTTGAGTACATCTTATTACCAAAGCCAAAGACTGTATAACCCCAAATTTGTACTTTTTTGTTCAAACCAACATACGTTTGCAATCGTGTAAGCTATCTGCGCCGGGCGAGGGTGTTGTTTGGCCGGCGAGGCAGGGTTTGCAGACTGTTTGGCCAGCCTGGTCCTGATAAGTACCTACTGGACACTTTCTACACTCCTTGGAGGGCAGGTCCAGGAATGAACCAGCTGGGCAGGACGGAGGAGGTTTTTCTGCAGTATTACATTGCGTATAAGACACGATCATCGGGAAAACAGATCAGCAGCAGCATTAACAAATCATACAGAACTAACAATGTAACGTTTAAAAGAAAAACAAACAGCACACGACCATTAAAATAAAACGAAAAAAATCAGCAACTAGTTTAAATAAACTCCCAAAATATAACGCAATCGTTCGTTCATTCACGTTTCTTAAAAAAAAATGAAATTGAAAGATCAACCAATATTTCACAGTTCAACAAGAATATCAATGATATTTTAAAACTTCACTTCTAAGTTAGACAGAACTATCGATCGTATTCAAAATAATGAATGCGGACAGTAATCAATAAAATATTTAAAAAAAAGTAAAACGGAATCTCGGGAGATAGTTAAAAAACATTCCAAATAAAAACTTTAAGATTTTTAAACAGTATCTAATTAAAGCGGAAATTCTAGTTTCAGATAACGTTTTTTTAACAATCTTTGCAGGCTAGTAAAACTATTTCAAAAATTCTTTCCACGTGAAATAGTATGATAATCTAACCTTCCGTTTTAGATGTACTTTAATTACGATTGTAAATGTGTATGATATTAAAAAATCAACGAAGAAAAAGTACTGTAACATTAAGCAGATAGTAATTATCAATTATTAAATAGTTAATTACCTTTACAGTCGAGGACGCTGGTGGATGCTTCGTGCTCGGTCGTTTTGCCGTCGGGACATTGTTCACATAGCTCCTGGTGCGGTTTATCCTGGTATGTCCGCACTGGACATGATCTGCACAGCTTCACAGAATCGTCCCAGAACTGGCCCTTGTCACATGGCGCTGAGAGATAACAAAGAATAGTTGTATCGAATCATTAGTCAAAAACAACGAATTGCATCATGTTTAAGGGAAACAAACTCTTTGACTTGTGGTGGAACCGGGATCTGGTGACAATACGCGCATCTCGTGTTGAACGTATGGCTTCCAATAGCGATTTATTAAATTAAAGCCAGTAGTTGCTGAGATATAACCCGGACACAAATAGCAGGGACGGTGAGAAAGACAGACGTCGTTTGCACGCACGGAATAACGACTACATATAAGCAACCCGATGTTTTAAGGGAGCATAATAAAAGTTGAATGTCTATAAATAAAGACAGAAAAGGGAAGAATTTCCATGATCTTGACATACGTAAGCAGTCTGTTTTGTATCCGGTTCCTGTGTGTAGGGTGATGTAGCCGGAAGGACATGGGTAACACTGGGTCTGTCCGCTCTCACAGTACGTGTTCTTGGGGCAGGCATCACAGCCATCATGGCCGAGGATGTAATAGTAGCCGGGTTCACAGGCTAAAACACGATAATGCTCAACTTATACGGAAAAGCATGGCTGGCATGCTGAAAAGACATGTCTAGCCAAATGCTTCATTCAAATTAGGTACACATCGTTTTTTTTCAAAGTTTATTGGCAAAGGCGGCATATTGACTATGACAATATATAAACAGATATAAATTACACAAAGAGTAAATGTAACAATATAAGACTGAAAAACACACAACAAGATATAGTTAGTATTAAGAACCTGATATATTTCCATGATAGAGTTTCTGTAATTCATTTAAATAATAGTGAAAATAATAGTGTTTAACATTTATTTTTACAGTTTTTTTGTCATTTAACCTGTTTTGGCACGTCGACAACAGATGGACATTTTGAACAAATTTTGATAGCAATAAAATCAAGCAAGACCAGTATGTTCTGTATGTATATATTGTTATGCATGGACAATGATGTGTTCAACGACTATCAAGAATAAAAACAGATTCAACAGCGTCCACAAACGATTTCCCTTTCATTCATTTCTTTCCTTTGTTGAACATAATTTTGTATCGGCAAGCGGTCTTAAAAAGTTAAAAATCTCATTCTTTGTCATTATCATAGCCTACGTTTGCAATGGTCCGCGCTAGAGGCTCCAGGGAAAGGCGTGGTTGTCCCAACAGGGCACGGTATACACGAGGTCTTGCCAGGAACGTCCTGGTATGTACCGACTGGACATTGTTTGCACGAGTCTGTTGATACATCTAGGTAGTGACCCTTCGAACACGAACGAGGTGGTAAGTCTGAAACAATGGTATATTTCATAAATACACAGACAATGTTTAGGGGGCCGACTGATGTATTGGAAAATTGAATTTTAATTGATAAGAATACCATTATACAAATTAACAAATATCACGCATAATAACATCCATGTAAAATTGTCACAGGACTACCACATTTAAAAGGTCAGTGAAAACACTTTCGTGGGATATCACTCGGGGTAATTGCTAGTGTCCTTTAATAACGGAGCAGCTAATATATGAAATGCATATCATACAGTCTTATTTTGCTAAAGATCGCACCTATACAGTCATATATGATAGTTGATCCCTCATGTTTAGTTGTTTTTCCATGTGGACAGTCTTGGCAGTGCTCCTGGTGCGGCTTGTCCTGGAACTTTCCTACAGCACATGGTCGGCATATCGTGTAGACGGAGTCCCAAAACTGACCCCGTTCACACGGGGCTAAACAAAAATAGAAACAAAACTGTTCGTATGTAAGCAAGAATGTACATATTGTTTATGTCCAAGTAAAAGTGCACTTCATTTCCCATATTTAAATATTAATGCGACACACATTGCTTCAACAATTCGATGTCATACAAAAATACATACACAGGCAGTCAGTTTTGTGTTCCGTTCCCACGTGTAGCGTAATGTAGCCGGACGGGCAGGGGTAACACTGGGTCTGTCCGCTCTCACAGTAGGTGTTCTTGGGGCAAGGATCACACCCATCATGGCCGGGGATGTAATAGTAGCCGGGGCTACAGGCTTAATCAAGCAAGTGCAATGGTTCTATTACACACTCTCCAATATTGTCCTTAAACTGTGTGATTGAAGTGGCAAGAACCAGACATTTCAGTCGGTCGATAGGTTATAATCAGCTTAATTATTTTGTTGATATATACAGTGTGTGTATACCACGTGATAAATTACATCATATATGCTACGTCGGAAGGCAATATTTTGCTTAAAATGAAGACTTAAATCAAAGATAACTTTTCTTTTACAACTCCATTTTAAATGAAACAAAAGGAAGTCGAAAAAGCTTTAAAAGCACCGCGTTTTTTATTACCGAAATTTGATTAGGTCATTAGTTTAATAAAACACTTCATGGTTCAAGCGAACAGCAAGCTATGTTCAGTTGAAAAGGAGTTTTTGCTAAAGTTTGTGAGTCAGTCCGGCCACTACAGCTTTTTTTTAAGAATGATCAGTTAATAATGTATTTAATTAATTTCATGTACACATAATTATAAGTGTCTACTTGAAATTGCGTGTTACCTTGGCAGTCGGTAATGCTGTCAGCGCCGGGGTGTGGCGTTATTTTGCCCTCCGGACACGGCTTGCATGTGGTTTGCCCTTGCTGGTCCTGGTAGGTTGCAACTGGGCATTCTCTGCACTGATTGGACGACAAATCCAGAAAACTGCCTTTAGGACAGTCTGGTGGAGGTAAATCTGTACAAGAACACATACAGTGGTTGATGGTAGATCTTTTATAGGAACACATGCACTTGTTTATGGCTGGTCTTTATAGGGACACATACACTGGTAAAGGGTAGGTCTTTAATACGATTAAACATACTTATGACAGTAATAACTAGAAAAAAAGTGTTTTAATAGGAACACACTAACTGGTATATGGTTGGTCTTTAATAGGAATTCATGAACTGGTATATGGTTGGTCTTTAATAGGAATACATGAACTGGTATATGGTTGGTCTTTAATAGAAATACATGAACTGGTATATGGTTAGTTTTTAATAGGACCACATTAACTGGTATATGGTTAGTTTTTAATAGGACCACATTCACTGGTATATGGTTAGTTTTTAATAGGAATACATAAATTGTAGATCATAGGGCTTTAACAGGAACACACTTGCTGGTAAACGGTTGGTCTTTAATTTAGTAAGGCAGGTCTTTAATCGAAACACATTTATTGATTAACGGAAGGCTTTTGAAACCATCATGTAAATTCAAACTCTTTTCCTTTCTAAAAAAATGTAGTACCAGTACAGTCGTAGATTGTTGTGGATCCCTCATGCTCGGAAGTTTTTCCATACGGGCATTCGTCGCAGCTTAACTGATGAGGTTTGTCTTGGTAGCGGCCTACAGGACAAGGTCTGCATATCTTGAGACTGGAATCCCAGTGATGGCCTCGGTCGCACGGAGCTGGAACGAAGCAATGGATACATAAAATCATAATATGATACCGATTGCTGTGTAACCGAGTGCAAAAATGACAAATAATTATGATCTTGTATACACTTTCACGAAAAACACATACGTAAGCAGTCTGTTTTGTATCCGGTTCCTGTGTGAAGTGTGATGTAACCGGAAGGACAGGGGTAACACTGGCTCTGTCCGCTCTCACAATACGTGTTTTGGGGGCAGGGGTCACATCCATCATGGCCGGGGATGTAATAGTAGCCGGCGTCACACGCTAAATGAATGGTTAATGTAGATGTTAATTTGGCAACAACAAATGCATTCAGATATTTAACAACTTTCATCTTTAATATTTAACCGTATATGCAATAAGGGTTTTGTCTTTCTTACATTTACAATCATGCTCGTTGTCTGCTCCCGGGTAACGCGTGGTCTTTCCGTCCGGACATGGTTTACAGTTGGTTTGTCCTGTTTCATCTTGGTATGTCCCAACAGGACATTTTTGACAAGTTTTTGTTGAGTGATCCAGGAAACTACCTTTAGGACAATCTTGTGGTGGTTTATCTGGAACCAAACATTATGCATTTAGTATTACTTCTTAACCTAATTCAGATAGTATACATTATGATACTCTATTATACCTCACATAAATTTGTCGCTTCTTTATATATATAAATTCGATCGGAGCGTATATCACTGTATTTTGATGAAAATCCAGTTTATTGACGTCAGCGCTCTATATTATATTTTGGGCCGGTCCGGACCTCGCTTAAAATGTAATATGGACCGCTGACGTCATACGATTGGTTAAGGCGGCTTGCTATTTTCACAACGGCGAAAACTTGTCGCAAGTAAACATTATCAGGTTTGTTAAATAAAACACATTTAAATCGCTTTAAAAATACTGTCTTGTAATGAAAAGTGTTCGGTATAATATAAGAAATATAACATACCACTTCGGGCCATATGGCATTATAAGGACCGGTCAGTCAGCCCCCGAAGGTGAATGGACCTATACACCTTTGGGGGCTGATTGGCCGGTCTTTATAATGTCATATGACCCTCAGTGGTGTGCAATATTTCTTAAATAGAAATTCTCAACTTAGTGAAAGACGCACAGTACACATAAGTCATATTTACCAATGCAATCATAAAGGTGTGTTGCTCCTTCAGATGCCGTAGTTTTGCCGTGAGGACAATCAACACATTCCTCCTGGTTAGGTTTGTTCTGGTATTTTCCAATAGTGCATGGCCGACATAGTCCATACGTGCTGTCCCAAAACTGACCTTTGTCACACGGAGCTTAAATGAAAATTATAAGAGTACAGGGAACATAAGCAACGGAATATGAATACAAGCACGAAAATAAAATTTGCTTTAAACAAGATAAATAATAATAAAAAATGGCAACACCAATAATATAAATCAGTTATTGGTCGCTGGTTTTGCCCCTGTGGTGTACATTGCAATGTTGCCTGGTATGTCCTTGGCAAACCAGTTGCACTACTGTAGTATAATAGACAAATTACACTGTATACTTGTATTTTAGACATAAATGAATTGTTATAATAAATCGAGCGTACGTAAGCAATCAGTTTTGTATCCGGTTCCTGTGTGAAGGGTGATGTAGCTGGAAGGACATGGGTTACATTGGGTCTGCCCGCTCTCACAGTACGTGTTCTGCGGACAGGGATCACATCCGTCATGGCCGGGGATGTAATAGTAGCCGGCGTCACACGCTAAAATGAATGTTCAGGATCTCGATCACATTGCTTTAGGTTTTGACTTAGAATAAATTCCAAATAAAATACTACAATGTTTTAAGACTTAAATAATTCAATAAAATAAAGTCATACTTTTTGGGACGCGGTTAGGGAGAACAGTGAGCACACATAATTCAATACTGAATACTCAAGTGTTTCATTACGTCTACAGTCGTTGCTGCTGTCTGCGCCAGGGTGGGCTGTTGTTTGACCATCCGAGCACTGCGTGCAAGAAGTCTGACCGGTCTGGTCCTGGTATGTCCCCACCGGGCATTTCTTGCACGTCTTACTGGACACGTCCAAGAAGGAACCGACTGGGCACGTGGGAGGCGGGGCATCTGAAATGTTCATGCCACAGTGATATCCAGACATACTGAATAGCTTTTTGTAGGTGAGCGACCAACAAATGTGTACATTACAGTAAGAAACTTAATGCCAGTTGTTTTGGCTGTTAAGCTGATCAAAATATAACTAAACAATAATGAGTTTATAACCTTACTTATACAATCGTATATATTGGTTGATCCTTCCGAGTGCGTGGTTTTGTCATGCGGGCATGGTTTGCATGACTTTTGGTAAGGTTTGTCCTGGTAGGCACCTACCGGACAGAGCTTACACACGTGGTTGTCCCAGAATTGACCTTTCTCGCAAGGCGCTGGAACAATGACAAAAGTATGTACATATTGGATATATATGTAAGGATTTTTCTACAACCATATTTACACCAGGGCCATATGCATAAAGCATCTTTGTGCAAATTTCAAGAAGGTATTTGGAAAAGAGTAACAATGTTTTACACCTAAAAATGAAAAGAGGTGGTACTCATATTAATGTTCACTTTGAAGATCGATGAACACAGCCCTAGATCATACCAATCATTACATACACTTTATGTACTATAAACGCACGCCACTACACAAGCGTTCTATTATAACACTTACGAAGACATAATGCAACGGAATGGCAGCCTGTGTTGAGTGTAATGTGGCCATCCGGACAGGGGCGGCAAGACGGCTCGCCCGGCGACCGGTACTGGTTTTTGGGACACGGCGTGCATCGGGTCTCACCGTACCGCCGTTCCTCGCCCCCTGGACACTCTGTTGGTAAGAAGCCAATTAAATGTTTTTGCCTGTATACTGTACGGCGAAAAAGGACTGTTTATGAGTATAGTTGAAACCAGCACAAAGCAGTAATTTTGATGTAACACAATGCTATAAAGGATGCTTGCATCGGAGGGACGTACAGCAATCGAACTAGTCCAAACCAATTGATAGCAAACTACTCATACACCCATTTAACTTACCTAGAATTTACATAAAGCGATGCCGAATGAAAACATGACCAAGATTAATGTTTTTCATGCAGTTCCTTACCAATACAGTCTTGGTATGTGTTCGCCCCGGTGTTTGGTGTTATGTAACCCTGTGGACAGGCCACACAGTATGTCATCTCCTCCCGGCTCTGATAGGTGCCCACCGGACATGGCCTGCACTCGCCTCCCTCCTGGTAATTGCCCTTTCCACAGGCTGCATGGTCTGCAGTGTAACAATACACTCTATTCAGACAAAGTAAATAAGAAAAAAAACAAGAAGATGTCAGTTGCTAAGATTAAAAAATAGTTTCAACAATGTAAATGAAACACTTTTGAAAAAACAAGAATAGGAGCAAATTTTCATATTTTACTTTAACTTTATAAAAGACACGGACCCATGAACAAACTATATATATATAACTATTATATATGCATCTATATAAGTAATTAAGTTAATAACAAAATCACATAACATACATGGACATCACACTACACATCTATAACATAGGGAAGAATTAATAGTTGTAATACATCTCTAACATAAGAGAAAACTATTGATTGTAATACATATCTAGCATAAGAGAAAACTATTGATTGTAATACATATCTAGCATAAGAGAAAACTATTGATTGTCATACATATCTAGCATAAGAGAAAACTATTGATTGTAATACATATCTAGCATAAGAGAAAACTATTGATTGTAATACATATCTAGCATAAGAGAAAACTATTGATTGTAATACATATCTAGCATAAGAGAAAACTATTGATTGTAATACATATCTAGCATAAGAGAAAACTATTTATTATAATACATTTCTAGCATAAGAGAAACTATTTATTATAATACATATCTAGCATAAGAGAAAACTATTTATTATAATACATTTCTAGCATAAGAGAAACTATTTATTATAATACATTTCTAACATAACGGAGGACTCGTGGGATGTAGTCCAATGATGGAGAAAATGTTTTGTCTGATTCCAGATTTAATGTCACTTGAAGTCCTATCTCTTTCACTCCTTAATCAATACATACCAATGCAGTATGTTACACTTGTAGCTCCCGGTGTCCGGGTGATCCTACCAGCGGGGCATGGCTTGCAGGAGTCCCGGTAGGGCTCGTCCTGGTAGGTGCCCTTGGGACACTTGAGGCACAGCTGGAGCGCCCGCAGCCAATACGCCCCTGCCTCACAAGAAGCTGAAGCGAATACAAGGCAACATTTATTTAAAAAAACACACGACAGTCAAATTTAAATTGTGCGTCACTAAATATGTATACGTAGTTTGGCTTTGCAAAGGAACATGAGCTATTTGACAACTATTTTGGGGTGTTTCGTTGGAGGGTCATTGGACTGTATTTTTCTCAAATGTTTATACGAATGGTATTTACATTGTGTAGTTTGAACCTTCTGACTAGAAACCGGTATGTACGTACGCGCGCACACGGTGCTGCCAACGGCGGGAGTGTGGAGACCGTAGGGACAAGGCAGGCACTTGTAGTGACCGGCGTCCCGGTACTGGTTAACAGGGCATGGCTCGCACTCGTGGGTTGACTCGTCAAACTGCTTTCCAAGGGGACACTCTGGAAGAATTGAGAAATGGCGCTGGTCTTAGTTTTCTTAGCTATAATGTGTAAAGTGACAAGTCTGCTCTAACAATATGTTTTTTTTTCTTTAACCCATTTATGTGGAAAGAAAATCTGCATAATTACCAGATATTTGGATATTAGTCGTCTTCCGTTTGTCTTTTTGATTTTATCAATTACGCGATACCAAAAATAGACTCACCTTTACATTGCTTGCTACTGGTGCAGCCGGGCTCGCTGGTGAACTTTCCATATCCGCACGGTGTGCACGAGACCTGCCCGTTGCGGTCCTTGTACGAGTTAACGGGACACGGTCTGCACGTGTAACTGGCGTGGTCCAGGAATTTGCCGGGAGGGCAATCCTCGTCACGTTCCTCTTAAATAATGAGGGTTAGAGCAGTTTTGTTTCCGTTTTTTATTGTCATGGTCTTCATTGTATTCATTCATCGCAATATAAAGATGAAGCCTTTGTCAATGTATTACGTGATACCATGGTTATGTTAACAACTGTGGACAGACAATGGTTAGATATGAAATTTCCATGGATCATTTGGTCTTACCTTTACATTTATCCTTGCTCGCGGCGCCCACGGCGTCTGTTGTCTGACCACGAGGGCAGGAAATACAGCTTGTCTGGTACTTCCGATCCTGGTACTGGCCAATAGGACATGGACGGCAGTCCTCGTAATGACTGTCCCAGTATCGACCTGCTGGGCATGGGGCTGGGGGGAGGACAAAAATGGAAAATTAAAAATGACATAGATCATGGCTTTTTTTGCTGTATTGATTTTTAAACAGTTTGAACATGATATCAAACCTATTATAATACTAGAGTTTCTGCCGCACGTATAAAGCAAACCTGATTTCTAATTGTAAATAATGTTCCTTTTGAGGGTACCGAATACTTACGCAGACACAACGACTCTTCACCACACCCATTGGCCTCAGTTATAAATCCATGCTGGCACGGCTGACATTGACCTTGACCGGTTTCCCTTAAAATATATGACCAATGTCATTATTTGAAATTTAAAGTGTTGGTATTGAAGACATTGAGGACATACTAGTACTAATTTAATGTTTGCCCATATGTTTACCTAAATGGCCTACCTGTAGAAATCGACGGGGCATGGTTCACAGCCAGAACTGTCCCAGGAATATTGTTGTCCGGGGGGACACTCTGAAATGCATATTTTCCCCTGTATGATAAGTTTGCATAAATTTATGGTGCGATATAAAGTTGCAAAACGAACGCTATGATTATGTTATAGCAAGTGTGTGTCCATCGAGGTTCATAATTACTGCGTTGCTTTATTACCTTGACAGTCCTCCCGACTTTTAGCCCCTGGTGTGGCCGTATGGAGGCCGTCGGGACAGGCGTTACAATACGTCATATCCGGTCTGTCCTGGTAGGAGCCGCTGGGACAGGGGTCACACACGGAGGTCCCGGGAGTCTTGAAGGTCCCGGGCGGACAACCAGGTATATCTAGGGGTAAACGGTAATCAGTATATTTATTTAAATAAAATGCTTTATTTTCGTAAAAAAAGAGAAAATATTTAATCTGTATCGTAAAACATCAAACTACGAGATCAGCAAATTTCCGCTTACCAATGCATTCGTACACCGTTTTGGCACCTCCATGTTCTGTGGTCTGACCGTAGGGGCAGTGTCTACAGGACTGCTGTCCGACGCTGTCCTGGTATTGACCCGTGGGGCACGGGATGCACAACTTCCGATTAACGTCCCAGAACGTTCCCGGTTCACAAGGTGCTGTAGTAAAGTACGTTATCTTTAACGGGTATATTATTTAAGCGATAAAAAGAAAACATAATTAAATCCGCAAATTAAAAATAGAATGTGTTTATCAACCATTAGGACCGGAAGAGGCCGTATATGTTGAACAAAAGTACTACTCACGTTCACAATCATATGCACCGGGCTTGCGGGCGTAGCCGTGTGGACAGGACACACAGGAAGTCTTGTCCCAGAAGGTATTGGGCGGACAAACCTCGCACTTCCGGCTCACAGGGTCGTACTGCCGCCCCGACTCGCAACCTGCAACACACATGGTAAATACATGTTCTGCATAAATATTTCTCAATATATGATTTTAACCCTTTAAATGAAAATTTAAAAACACAATCTTATTAAAATATCTTGATAATCAACACTTTGCCAAACTGATAACTGTTTTAATGATAAAAAAAATGGAATTGCACGATTTAAACATTATTGGCATACTTTTCCATTGCATCTCACTTGCGAAACTACTGCTTTTTTAAGACTTTCTTTATTTCATTCGCATGTATTTCATATTCATGACATTGTTTTACTTCACTAGTTGGAGATCTTCTGGAAGTTATCGCCTTTACCTTTGCAATAGTGTGGCGAGGGCGTTCCCACGTACAGGGTGGTCGTTCCGTGTGGACAGTCTTTGCAGGAAGACTGGTTTGGTTCGTCCTGGTACGTCCCAAGGGGGCAGGGGGCGCATCCGTGGGACTCCGCCGACCAGTAATAACCAGTACTGCACTGGACTGAAACGGAGTGGGTAACATTCTAAGAATGGGCGCGTACATCAGTTTTCTTTAGGGTAGGGCAACAAAAAGGCCCCGCACGTGACACGTTAAATACAACAGCGCGGTGACGTGTGTCAGAACATAGACTTACGATTGAGATTGGCAGATAGGCGAGAACCAATCCTATTCCAATGAACATAGAAAATGTTACTCACGCTACGTCTTAGAAGACGCATATCATTTCGTTTTAGAATATATTCCTATGCTGATATTAGATGTAAATATATACCGTGTTTTATAGACGTAGACCAAATATGCAAAAATCATCCAATTAGTCACATCTGATAAAAACAATGTATAATTAAAACTTAGTATATATGCGTATACTGCTTTATGTATTTGTCAACATTGGCCATAGCCATCCATTCTGGATATTCTGTAAATAAAACTTGAAATTATTCTATTTTTATAATACCTATACACTCAACTTGATCTGTACAACCCCTGTCTACGGTTGTCCTGCCGGGTGGGCAGGGTTTGCAGGCGTTCTGTCCGGGCTGGTCCTGGTACTGACCCACGGGACAGGGAAAACACTGAAACACGCCCCAGAACGAACCTGCCGTGCACGGAGCTGGAAAATAAACTTCCCCTTGGTCATACTGCTTGATTTTTTATCGAATTTAATATTTTTGCCGTTCAGAAATAAACAACAACAACAACAACACGTATTTAGATAGTACTTCAAACATTTTTATGTCAAACATAATGTTTCATGCTTATTTCAATGATTATGTAGAGGATAATTGTTTAAGTGTAAGATCGTTATATATTTCACCGAGTGAGCACCAAAAGGTATATTTTCACGAGTGGCTGCGATATTGATAACCATACATTTCGATAAATTTACATTACTTAGAGTGAGGGACTCCGCTTGGCCATAATCAGCAGATAAACCATATTTATTTTGAGGTCAGTGGATAAAAGGTCAAATTGGTTTTGGCCTTAAGCTGAAAATCTTAAAAAGTGTATGACCCAGGGACCTCACACTTTCTAGATAGGTTGGCCGTGACCAGCAAATAAAACAAATTGCATTTGAAGTCAGTGGGTCAAAGTTCAAGGTCGTTATGACCGTAAACTGAAAATACGCAATGTCCATTATTATCGTTATTAGCCAGTTTTGGTTGGGTCAGAATTTAAACAAAAACCACATAGAGTAAATGGAAATGGAAACACTTAGTTACTGATATACTTATGTGTTGTTCTGTATGTATGACGATTTGACTAATTGTACTAGGTAAAGTCATCACATTTGCATTTTTTGGGCAACTATATATAATTGCCTATTTCCCTCGGTTCCTCACAGTCACAGATTTATTTAAGATTCTTCGACATGCTTTCAAATTCACATAAGCGTTTCAATCGCTTTTTCGCATTAATGTATCTGAGTAGTTATACTATCTATTTCGAAAATAACACCTGAATTGATCCGTTAAGACAGTCCATATGTTTTTTCTCAAGTAAAACTGACAATTAAAATTGTGTAACTCAATAAACATTAAAACTGAAAATCTTGATATTAGGATATGTTGACGATCGTTGGTTTCATATACTTTTTCCTAATAAACAGAGTTCTACAAATGTACTACGTGTACCGATGCAGTCGTTCTTGCTGTTGGACGCGATTTTTTGGGTGGTCTTGTATCCCTCGCACGGATAACAACTGGTCTGACCGGCCCGCGGTTGATACGTCCCAAGGCCACATGGCACACATTTTCCCCCTCTCAAGTAATAACCAGGCTTACACGAAACTGTGAGGGAAAATCATACTATATATACTTACCTCAAAGGTGCAGTGTTAAACAAGAGTCTGCGCTTTATGCAACTATTCGTTTTAGTAAACAATGTTATGTATTATTATTATTATTATTATTATTATTGTTATTGTTATTATTATTATTATTATTATTATTATTATAATTATTATTATTATTATTATTATTATTATTATTATTATTATTATTATTATTATCATTATTATTATTATTATTATTAATTTTAATATTATGACTATTATCATTATTATTATTATTATTATTATTATTATTATTATTATTATTATTATTATTATTATTAGATGTATTTAACTCTAAAAGGGTGTCGGTTATTTTTAACTTCTAAAGCAAGCAAGCAATGATTGAAACTTTATTAGCTGGAACTTATTTAATATAAATGGTCTCCCAAACCTTGACAATCCTGCCTGCGGGTGGCCCCTGGTGTGTCCGTGCCGGTCCCGCGCGGACAGGGTTTACAGCTGTCCTGGTTTGGACGGTCCTGGTACAAATCTACCGGACATTTTGTGCACGTTGCGTGGTCGTACCGCCGCCGGTCTAAGAAATAACCAGGGCCGCACGATACTGATGAGGAAAGAGCGGATAACTGATTAAAAACAAATTATGTCGATCATATGACAGTAAAATGTACAATCGTCTAAAGGTTGGTTTTATTTTATCAAAAATATTCAAACTATATAAGAGCAGCCTTTATTATTTTGAAGTAATATTTTAGATACACGTTTCACCCAAATATTGGTTGTACATGTTACCTATACAGTCCTGTGCGCTGTCAGCGCCGGGGCGGTTCGTCCGCGTGCCGACAGGACACAGCTCACACTGATTCTGGCCGGGTTTGTCCTGGTATTTGCCCTCGGGACAAAGGACGCACTTTCTCTGAGCCGCGGACCAGAACGAACCGGGGTCGCATATACCTACATGCACATATAAGTAAAAAATAAAGGCTCGCACACAATATGTAATAAATAATATATTTAAAACAAGAGTGAACGTATAGTATGCAAAATATTTTCGCCACCTGCTTCGAAATCTGCCTCAAGAACCGGAATATTGTTGAAATGGAAATTATTAAATCGAAACACAATACTGTTCATATCATTTTTAATGTAAGGCAAAAACTATATAATCATATTGGAGCTCTTATTCCGTGATCTCACAATGGTGTCAACTGAATTTAGTGTTGGACGAAAAGTTGCGTTAACTAACGCCTTGAGCGTTGTCGGCCCCGGTAACGATCGTCGTGGTGCCCGAGGGACGGGGCCTTCATTCGTTTGACGGTCAATGACGCACAACTACACACGCAAAATCATTTAAACACTAACATAAAGCATTCAGGGATACAAAAAAGGTTCACGCACTTATACATTCATCTTCTGATACACTTCCGGTATGGCTGGTCGTCTGGCCAGGTAGACAGGGAAGGCATGTCGTCTGTTCCGTTTGTGGCTGGTAAGTGCCCTGGGGACACTTGTGGCATGTCCCGTACTGCTCGAAATAACCCGCATGACAATGCACTGAAACACATTAAAAATTGTTCTTAATATGAAAACGCGATCTTTACGGAACATGGGAGTATCAACGTTATAAAGGTGGCTAAAATGAGTAACGTTTTCTGAAACTAAGTATAAATCGTTGTGAGGCTTGTTTCAGAATTCAAGTATTGTTTTCCCCGAAGTGGTCAAAGTTGTTCTCTCATCACTAACCAGTACATTCATCCTTGGACTTGGCGCCGGACTGGTCGGTGGTGGATCCTAGCGGACAGCGAATACACTTCGGGTCCCTGTTCTTTTTTCTGTATGTGTTCACGGGGCAGATGGCGCAGACGTCCGGGTCACGCGAAACTAGCTCGTACCCGCTCTCACACGGATCTGAGGGGATGTAAAAGATGACTATTGTTTACCGTGATTGATGAGCTATTAATGGAAGTGATACATACATCCTTATAACAAAACTCATACATATATTATCAGGTTCAATGCGTCAATTTTAACCACATTCTGAAACACATGCATTCTATCAAAATACGAGATGATGAGCACCATTACCGAAACAATCATCGGCGCTTTTGGAGCTGGCTCCTCGTGTGACCTCAAACTGCTTACAGGGGAAACAGGATAGACAGTTATCCCGGGGCTGGTACGTCCCCCGGGGGCACGGCTGGCACGTATCCTGTCCATTCACGCTCACCCGCTGGTGGCCTTTTCCACATTCAACTGATGTATAGTAAAGTAGATATTTGGTAGTTTTATGTAAAGAGTGTTTGGCAGGTTTTCGTGGACAGAGAATGTGTATCACGATGATACCTTTACAGAGAACGCATGTAAGCCTTAACAGCTAAAATAGCTGTGTGAAGGTATTAGCAAAACATACGACATTAGGCATTCAAAAATGAAAGTCGTGCTGACACGACATTGGACATTCAAAACTGAATGTCGTGCCAGCACAACATTGGACATTGGACATTCAAACTTTCTTTTTTGAATGTCCAATGTCTAATGTCGTATGCTTAGCTAATTTCACACAGCTTTTCAAAATTGTGTTTTTTTATTAAGGAAGGCAGTAAATTGAATAGTTTGAATGATGAAGTTCCCTTACCGACACACTCTTCAGCCGACTTCGAGCCCACTCTTAGTGTTGTCTGTCCCGGCGGACAGCGGGTGCACCTCAGAAGACCTCGTTTGTCCGTGTAGGATCCTGGAAAACAGCTCATACAGTCGTCGTGTGCATGACTGTAGAACAAACCTGGCCCGCAGCGATCTTTAAAAAATAAGATGAGATTAATGTGTGACCCAAGTTCATTTTTATGTCTCAAGAATAAAACTTCCGGTGGCAATATTTATATAATATGCGTGTAATGGTTGACACGTTCACATACATACATTGACAATCTCTCTGTGACGTTGCCCCTGGCTCCGTGGTCTCGGCCTTGGAGCTGCATCGTCTGCACGTGTCCATTGAATCCGACTTGAATGTGCCGGCTGGGCATGGTGCGCAGTCCGCAGGAACCGCGCCGTTCTTTGGCATCATCTTGCCGACCGGGCACACGTCTGTAAGCGGAAAAAAGAATGGCGACGATAAAGTGTGCGTCAAAATAATGTCCCAAGAAGACTATCCTTTAAAATAATAAACCACATTGCCGTAAACACGTATGTTATGTATGTACAAGTAGTATAAATCAGATACAACATACCGACGCAGTCGCTGACACGGGAAGCGCCGACGGTGAACGTTGTTTTGCCGTCGGGACACAGTTTGCAACGGTACCTGTTTGGCAGGTCCTGGTACTGGCGGATCGGGCAGGGTACGCACGAGCCGGAGCCTCGGTCCCACCTCGTTCCGGGGTCACACAGCGCTGGAGTCAGACAATGAAACAATAGAGCTATAGGATTATGTCAAATTAATATTTCAGGGGGCTAAATGTAGTGAGTTTCATTGGAGTATTCCAGTTCCTTACAAAGAAATAGGACCAAGCCCGTTTCCCGGACGGATAAATCACCAGATCTGTTAAAAATCCGCAGGTCTGTATAAAGTCGTCTTTATAGCCGTCGCACTATCATCGGGCAAAGAGTGCATGACCTCGTTTCCTTGAGTGTGATTTACTTATTACTAGTAATTTAATGGTAAGCACTATTACTTGATTCAGATTCGTAGTAAAACAAGTTGAATAAGTAAAATTAATTGGAATCGTAAGAACAGCACAATGCACAATTATAGCTTACGGTAACAATGGTAGGATTTGTATCTGCCCTGTCTGGCGGTGGTGAAGCCTGGAGGACAAGGTCTGCAGTCAGGGGCGTTCTCCGCGCGATATGAGCTCACGGGGCACGGCTTACAGCCGGTGTCGCCATGTACGTAGCCGGGAGCGCATTCTGGTGGTAACAATGTACTGCATTGAATAAACGCTATAATAGATATGAAGAGACCAAACACAGCTGCGCACAAATCTGACTCTCCAAAATTGTATCCATGTTTTGCTTTATTCCACAAACTTATTTGCTATAAGACATCATAATAATTTAAATTTTAGATACAAGACTCACCCGAGCATTCGTGCTGGTTGGTAGCGCCCCTGGTCTTTGTTGATGTTTTGTCCGGGCAGGGCTTACAGGTTATCTCTTGAGGCTCATCCTGGTACGTCCCCCGCTTACAGGGTACACACTCCCGCCCAAACAGGTACTCTCCCACCTTGCACGTCGCTTCAGGAAGAACGTGGATGATTAATGGTGAACATGTAACACATAGATGCATGGATGCAGTGATTCTAGCGGTGAACACATCGGATTAAGTGATGAGTATGGGTCTGATTTCATAGATGAAAAGGTTTTTGGTCAATATTTTTGGCCAATAACGTTTTTGTTCCGTTACCCACAAACTTAAAATCAAAAATGATAAAAATGAAGAGCTGTCTGATGAAAGATCGTCTTCATCATTTACGGAAAAAATATAATTAATCCTTATATCCTAGGCTATAAGAACTCAAACAACTTCAGATTGATACCATGATATCATGACGTTTTAACCATTCATTGATGCTATCATGTAATAAATTAATGTCAATCAACCAGTCATGCAATAGTGAAATCGCCGCGAGTCAATGCCGCAAACAGATTGAGGTCTTCAAAGACGATATAGCAATATCAACATTTGCTGAAGGGTTCTATCTGTCAGTAAATAAGTTTAAACACTCCTAATGATTTGCCACACTATATTTCGTAATAAAAATGTATTTTACAAACCATAAGCGAGTCCCTTTAAAACCTCAAACTTTTATACATCAAAACGTAGACTCGCTGAACGTGACCATGTGCGAATGACAGTGATTTCAAATTAAACCAGTTAATGTAAGGCTAACAGTCGACATCGTTCTCATTCGGAGCTCCTCGGCCATTTTATCGAAAACAACCTCGGATGTATTTGGACGGTTTACATACTCAAGAAGTGGTACGTTTAAGTCCGCTGCAAGTAGATCGCGTAGTAATTTTATTTAGCAGTTAAACTTTGTGACATTACTCTTGGGATTCTTAAATATGTTTGCAATAATACAATTCAATGGCAATCAATTTAAACTTAGATCAATAAATGCAACTCTAAAACACTACATTTAATTAATGATATAATTCAAAATTTTACTAACTACTTCAACTGATGTTCTGCATACATCCGAGGTTGTTTTTGAAAAAAATGGCCGAGGAGTTCCGAATGCATCGTTCTAACTGTTTTGTAGCCCTGTTACATCGCATCGCATACACTGCAAGCGAGGAACCAAATTGTAAAACCTATACTGTACACTCCCGTATAGGTTAACTGGTGGATGAACAAGTTTCGCGAGCACAAGCCTTGAATATTAAATAGTCAACAGCTACAGGTCCATGATTTAAATAATCCTGAGTTCACTAGTTAGCTTTTAGTAAAAATGCAGAAAAATGCGTTTCATTTGCATGAAGCTTTTGTTCGTTTGGTGATAACTTTATTTATTGGCTACATCCTATCAATGTATGCTATATATTGCGTATGCGTTTCTTCGGTAAGCCTATATACAATATGTAAGCTGCACTTACACTTGCACTGGTCCTTGGTCGTGGAGCCCTCGCTAGGCGTGGTCGTGCCCATCGGACACCGCTTACACTTTGTCTGATTCGGCCTTGATTCGTACCAACCCTTATGACACGGACGACAACCACCCGTGGATGAGACCCGCATATGACCGGGCCCACACCCGTCTGAAACGAGACAGCATTTAGGCCCACGTGTCGCTCTACCATGGTTAAATATTCATTGTTGACGTCGCGCGAAACGCGACGTCAGTTTGGAATAGGTTTCAATGTTGTACCATGGAGGGTCACGTGATCAAAATGGACCAGCCAACATTATTATTGTAAAATAAAACTATAAAATATGTTTGATAAAAAAACAACCAACAACCTTTATAAACAAACAATTGTATAAACTGATTAAAGAAAAAGGAAACATCAGGATAAAAAAGACGTATGTCTTATTCCGTTATCACAAACCTTTGGACACATATAAGGGGTATTTAATAACTTTAATAATCCCCAAACTCGTAGGCTACGGGTTATTTATAGCTTGGATTACAAACCGTAGGATCCGATTCATCAAAGCTAAGAGAAGAGTTTGGAACGACATTTTGCATATTTAAAATAAGGCCACACCAAATTGATATTTCGTTCCTCGGATTCGCCGCACCTGTTTTTTTGAAATTGTAAAAAAAAAATATTTTTATTTTTTTCATGCGATCGCTCCAATTTTTTTAATGTGAACCAGATATTTTGAGTTTAAATATAGGTTGAAGTGTAATTTGTCCATTTTTAATATGTTTTTCCTTTGCGCTCGCTTCATATTTTATGAAAAATGATAAAAAATAAAAAAAAAAAAATATTTTTATTTCGCTCGCTCGCTCCATTTTTTTTTGGCAAAAATCCGAGGAACTAAAGATCAATTTGGTGTGGCCTAATCTGATTTTTTTAATAAATGGGCAAACGTGAAAATTCAATGATAATTCATTACATATAACTATATAAATGATATATTAAACGAAGGAACTGTACGTAACCCAATTATGCAATAATCATGGCCATATCATTGTCTTATTACCTCCCTTTTCTTCAATTAATATAATTTAGCTTTCAATTGAAATCTTTTATGAAAATAACAGTGTAAGTATGATTATTTTGTTTAAAAAATATTTAAGCGAATTACTTCTTAGTTAAAATATTAGAATTATATAAAGCAATACGGTATTCATATCAGTAAGAAAGTGCCATTTTCACAGTGACGTTGTGCGCTGTAACGCCGCAATTGACCAATTTGCCTGCCTACTTTTCCAGTATTTTCTTCAAAATGAAAGTAATATGCTACGCCCTAATCTTAATCATCATCATAATCAACAACATCATCGCAACAACCACCATCATCATCACCACAATCACAACCACAACCACCATCATCATCCCCACAACCATCATCATCATCATCATCATCATCATCATCGTTTTTGTTGAACTATTAGATCTCTATTTTTAGCTTAATAATAGATGGTTTAGTTAATCCTCTTTATGTGGCAAAAAGTCACAGTTGCGCCCCATATAAGCAAGTTTTGCTTTATGCGTTGAGCGTCGCCGCATAAACGTGGTCGCCTCGTTTATGCGTTTAAAATCACCGCATAAACGAAAAAACACACGATCATATCATATAATAACTGATTAATATCTTAAATACTTTATTTTCACTGATTTTATGTAATACACATATCTTTATGTTAAAAAACTTAGTAGTTTTGTTCTAAATCTGACCATGAACATTTTAGGAAATCGACTTAAGTTAAGAAATAACTTGAGAAGCTCAGTATTTGTTATCATACCCCTTATAAACTGGAAGAGTATAAAATTTACCTTATTCACCGAAAGCTTGTTTCACACTTAAATTATAACTAATAAAAAACATAAAACCTTAAGCTCATAATTTTGTTAGTATTACAGCAGAGTTTTATGCCCCAAAGGTTGGCATATAGATATCTGATCGTTTGTCCGTCCATTCGTCTGTCCCCACGGTTTCCGATTAATATCTGAAGAACGCTCAAGCCCTGGGTTCTTAAGCTTTGCTGGCAGGTTGGCCATGACAAGCAGCCAAAGCCTTTTTATTTTGAGGTCAGTCGGTCAAAGGCCAATGTCATGGTGACCTTAAGATTACCTTCAGCTAAAAATCAGTTTCCGATCAATATGTAAAGAACACTATGACCCAACGACCTCAAACTTCGTAGGCAGGCTGGTCATAACCAGCAGATGAACCCTATTGCTTAAGAGTTCAGTGGGGCAAAGGCCAAGGTCGTTGATACCGTAAGCTGCAATACGCAGTTTCTTATCAATAATTGAAAACGCTTTGGCCAAGAGACCTCGAACTTGGTACAGGTCCCTTAAACATGACCAGCACACGAACTATTTTGATGTGAGTTGGTCAAGATTCAAGGTCGTGGTGACCTTGAGCTGAAACTCCGAATTCGTTCAATAGCTGAAGAATGCTTGTATTCAGGTAGCTTAAGCTTGGTATGCTAGTTAACTGCATCGGCCTTTTAGTAAAGTTTCAAAAACATTCGCGGCGTCTTTGATGCTTTGTGTCAAAATTAGTCTTGTGTATACATTGATACACTGTTTCGTTTCTCGATAATGGCATGATATCTGATTGTTACATTTTAACAACTTTTTTTTTGTTCAGAGAAGTATGCCTTCTTCAACGTTTCCTGCCTTTACAAAAAGATCAGTACCTGGTGTACACTTGTCTGGACTGGTGGCTCCCTCGGAGGGTGTGGTCTTGCCGTCGGGACATGGGAAGCAGGAGCTCTGGCCGGGCTGGTCCTGGTACTGACCCTTAGGGCAGGGGAGGCAGGAGGGCTGGCCGGGCTGGTCCTGGTACTGACCCTTGGGGCAGGGGAGGCACAGGTACGCCTCTGGGTTCCAGAACGAACCCGCCTCGCACACGTCTTACAAGGGGGGAGAAGAAAGGTTAGCGGTGTATCTTAATTGTTATAAGGAGTATTGTAAATAGTGGTCTAAGAATATTCATTTTCGCCATGTAGGTACGCGATTTGGTGAACACATTGTTCAAATTGTTCTGGTCGCAAATAAATGCAAAGGAAGATCACTGCGTTGGACGAACCGGAGGAACCATTCATAATCATACCAACATTAACTCCACACGTGAGGTATCTTTGTTGAAGATCTTGTTCATAATATAGTATATATATGTTTAGGCTTACGTATGCAGTCTGCCTTGGCGGAGGAGCCCGTGCCAGTGGTTGTGGTTCCGTGTGGACAGGGTTTACAGCTTGTTTGCCCGGGTATGTCCTGGTACTGACCGCGGGGGCACGGGATACACGTGCCACCATAATACTTCGACCCCGTTGGGCAGGCGCTGTGGCTCGCGGCTAAAATAAAATATCAAACAATGATAATTTGTACTCAATCAATATTGAATTGTAAAGATGACTCAGATAAAAATTAAATGTATTGATGTCACAAAAGTATGGAAAGACAGTTGGAAGATTCCATTTGTTAATTGCTGGCTGCTTTTTGCAAGTAAAACTGCAAATTACAGAACAAATTATAGAACAGAATATTAATTCATTTAGATTCATGTATATACCCATGGCCAATATTAACACAATTTGAAATTCTCATGGTCACATTATTATTTGTTACTTATAAAATTAAACAAAGAATAAGCATGTATAATTGCTTAAAATAACACTACTATACAAGGAGGCAAATCCATTTTTACATTTTCTCGAACTGAAATTGTTACTTAGAGTGACCTATTAGTCACAACATATAAGCGCTACAATATTGTCAAATAATTCAGGTTGACAATATGTAACTATTTTTAGTCTAAGGTCAAGGTTGCAAAGTCACAGTTCATGCCGAGGTCGTATGGGTGAAGGGGAAACAAATACCTAGATTTGAATGAAAATGTGCATTTATTTAAAATGTCATATAAATGTTATATAACAGCTACGCTGTGTAACGATGCATAACAGCATCGCCGCATAAACGAAATCGACAACGTTTCTGCGGTGATTTTCAACGCATAAACAATACATTCTTATGTGGCAAAAAGGCACACTTTCGCCGAATAATAAAAAAAAAATAAACACATACTAGTACAATGTAGGTTGATAAAGTTTCATCATGATCGGACTTAGTTTTTTTGTGCCCACTTAACCAAGCTTTGAACTAGACTTTTAGAGACGTAAATTCTGAAAAAAAGAGATTTATTAAGATCGGTTTAAATGTGAACCAAACCAATTGATCTTTCTGCGAAAACGTTTGAAATGACGGTCCGATTAAAGGCTGGAGTATATGCTATGACAACGCACAATCCCATCATTTGGGACAATCAGAAAATTGAATCGTCATACGACGTAACATATATTCTCGCCTTTTTGTCAGACTGACGGGCATGTACCATTGACAATGCACACTTTCAACGTCATTTCAAACGTTTCTATAGAAAAGTCAATTGATAACGACGGACAAACAACTGAAATCCAACAATCCTCACAGCTCCACAAGTGCTTTTTGTGGTCCGATGAGCTAAGAATTATTTCCTTGTCAGGAAAAACTGGAAATTGTGCGATTAAGAAAATTATTCAGCGAATATCTCTGACTACCAGGCCAACGAAAGGAAAACTTTTGAAGATCATCATCCCCACAACCATCATCATCATAATTATCATCATCATCAACGTCATCACCATCGCTTATGTTGAAATATTACAACTCTATTTTTTAGCTTTATAATAAATGGTTAAGTTAAGGCCATCATTTTTTTATTATCTGATTTACAAGATTTTTTTCAAAAATGTTGAGTCGAGGGGGCGAAATAAAAATAAAAATAAAAGCTGAAAAAGTGAGCAGTAGTACAAAAAAATAAAAATAAAAGTACCGAGAGGGAGCATAAAATTTATTTTCATTTATATCATTTTCAGCCCAAAATGCCTGTTTATAGAGCTATATATCATGTATATGCATGTTTTGTGTCCATAATAACCACAGAAATGTATAATAAAACACTATTTTACTTCACAACACAAATTTTTTCAATATATGCTTTTTTTCAAGTCTTGTAGATTGAAGCTAGATTAAGATTTGGAATGGATTAACAATTGAATTGTACAAAATAAATTGAATGAAGAAACATGTTTTGGCTTATTGTAACATGAACTTGTAAAACAAGAATGACATTTCAGATGAAATACTCGCTAACATCAAGTTAAACAGCAGTCAAACAAATATTGCAAACTATTTGATTTTACTTAGGTTGTAATGCACTATTACCAATAGTGAATGGTAAACTTTCTCTTATTCATAACAACTCAAAATTAATGTTCTATGTAGCAGTTCAAGGTGACATAAAACATCAGCTATTTCAGATACAGTAAAACCTCCCTTAAAGACCACTTCAATAATAAGACCACCTCAAAATTAAGAACACAATGTTCAAGTCCATTTTCCAAATTTTGCTCTTTCATTTAAGGTCGTTATTTAGGCCACCTCAATATTAAGATCAGTTGTAAAGGATCCCCAGGGTGGTCGCAAAGTGAGGTATACTGTATATTGTAAGTATTGTAGCAGTATAACTACAGACTTTGTGAAATAACTGAACATAATGACATCAAGTTCTCACAAAGTGGTCTACAATATCAACCAACAGATTGGTCATAAATGTTGACCACACATTCAATACATACACAGTAAAGTATTTTACTTCACTTCAGATATGTTAGTGTACAAAGAATGAAACAGAAAACTGTACACTGAGAAAGTTTGACAGCATTTAAGTAAAAAGCTGCTGAATAAGAGACAAAAAGGTCTGCATTATCTGAAGTGCATTGTTAGGTACTTGTCATACTTACTGAGTCATAAGAACATTTTAATAGACTGTGTAGATGGTAAACGGTTTTTAAACCTATTGAAACAAATATTGACGTCCAGATTTCAGCACTGTTGGCACAATTCATATACAAGTCCACCTTCCACAGTCTAACCTCTTATTACATGTTATAGAACTTACTACATGTGCTTGCAAAATAAAAATCTTCACAAACAAACTAGTGTTTGTTAATATTTTAACTCAGATAAGCTAAAATGATGTTTGAAAATTATGTAGTCATAACAAGAGATGTACCAAAGCCTTACTATTGGTATTTTGACTAGAATAAACATTGTAACATATACATTTTGTCATTTTTTCAACATATTAAAAAGATTCCCCTGGTATACTGAGGATATAACATTAAATGCTATCAGCAAAAATAATATATTCTCATTTTATATATACATGCATGCATATATATATATTTATTAATTGTGCTAATGGCCACCGGCCTATACACAAACATATGTACATATACAAAGAATCATGGTCAGTGTTTATACTAATATACATACATTGTACAACAAAAGCTTTTCACAAAAGAAGTTTGTAAAAACAATATTCATATGACACATGCCTAACATTATCAAATTCTAATATGGCAATTACCGTACATGTACCATAAGTTTACATTACTGTTGCATTGTCATATTCAAACCTTCGTTCTAAGTATTTGTCAGATTACTATATCACACATCCAACATACAAAAAATTAATTATTTGATGTCTTGTCCAAATATTGTTACTATGAGAGGATTAGCTAGCTATTCACTGAATATAATGGCATTCGGAACTCCTCGGCCATTTTTTTCAAAAACAACCTCGGATGTATGCCGGTACATCAGTTGAAGTAGTTCGTATTTGTTTGAATTATATAGTTAATTAAATTTAGTGTTTTAGAGTTGTATTTATTGATCTAAATTTAAATTGATAACCAGTGAAGTGTATTTTTGCAAACATAAATAAGATTCCCGAGAGTTAAGGCATAAAGTTTAACTGCTAAATAAAATTACTACGCAATCTACTTGCAGCGGACTTAAACGTACCTCTTTTTGAGTATGTAAACCGTCCAAATACATCCGAGGTTGTTTTTGAAAAAAATGGCCGAGGAGTTCCGAATGATATAATGGGAGTTAATTCTGTTAAAACGGTAAAGAATAGCTAATTTAGGTTATGTGGACAAATAAAATTGAGTCTATGTCACCACAGTGAGCACGACAGATTCTGCTCTAGCTTGACAAATACTTGGTTCGATTACGTGCCTGGAAATAATTTTTAAAATATACAATAATACATTATAGATCAATATAATAATTATAATCAGTTACATTTACATGAAAATGACATGGCAATCAGTAGACCCGTGCTCAATTCCCGGTAGCGCCATTGACCGATTTTTTGTGGTCTACAAAAAATGACTTTTTTTAAAAACATTCAATCATTGTTAAGTTGGAAAATCTTTCAGTTGAGAAGAAACCTAAACATTCTGTAGTTGCTTCAATACTGTATGAATTGTGGATTGGTTTTGTTTGAAATGTAATGCAATGCCATGCATCCCATTGATCAGTTGTTTCAATTACTCGTGATACCAAGCTCCAAAGTCACCATGTGAAATGTCCCAAAAAGAAGAGACAATATGTTGTCTAGACAGCATTAATTGCACGTGACCCAAAAAGTGGGAAAGTAATGATGTCATCACAGTTAGTGTGTAAATCCAAATCACAAGTCAAAATCTGTCATGAAGTTTGATAAACATGTAAATAGAAACAGTTTTACATCAAATGGCTCCATCATCTTCTTTGATGTTTTTTTTTTTTTTAAATTAAAAATGAATCCATTCAAATGTCCGTAAACTCGTCACTTAAAATAATGTTATTCATAGCCCATCGGTATTCAGGGTCATCAGTACCGTATATTCATCTCAATCTCAGCCTAACTCGCATTAATTTGGGGAAATATTAACTCGTAGTCGTTGCATCATTGTTAATCCCGATAATAAATTACGTTTTGTAAAAAGTTTCAACTGGAATATTTCTCTAAATGAAAAGGCGTGTATTTTTTAAAATTCAATTACCCGAAATCATTCAGAACCCAGAACGGCGTGTTTAAATCCGTGTCCGCATCATCCCCGGCCACACGCTCGATATGGACGTCTTTGTCTGCTAAATAAGCAGATGCGAACTCCGACAACGATTGGTTAAGGTTGATGGCCTGGATTGTCGATGTTTCTGTTTTGTTGAGGATTGTTTTCACTTTAAAATAACAAGCAGCTGACGATGCCGCCATTGCAGACGATATTCAGAGTCACCTCCCTTGATGGTTATACTAAAACACGGCATCGATGCTCAAAATGCGGATATGTTTTGCGAATTCGTTAAAACTAGTCGAAGAATGCATTTTTTCTTTCTTTTGAAGCACAGTTGATAGACGAAAAACTTAACGTGTAATTGGCAGACAATCAAGTTAGAATTTTTGCAACATTATGCACAGGGCCTATGTTTAGCACAGAGCGTCGTGGAATAGACGAGTTCAGGCTCCGGGCTTTACCACATCCTCACCGCAATCGAATCTCCTCGGCCAACAAGCTGCAATGTTATCTGTGTAACGGAGTCGTTCGGAAATTTCCGTGGGTTGTCGACAATGACTTCGCCGTAGCAGCTCGGCGATCACAAAGCTGTAGAGAATGTCGATGGATAGCCGAATGTCAGCTTCGAATCCCCAGAGAAACCCGTGATATAGGTTTAATACTCGGAAATGAAGTCTGCGAGTTGTTTTTTAATGATCATGTAAAGCTAATTTAATTTTTCCAAGAAGTTATTTTATTTTATTTGCTCCCAATTTTTCGGGTCGGCGGGCAAAGTAAAAATAAAACAGTTGATGATCTCTTTTATTTTTATTTCATTTTAGCAAAAACTTGGGTCGGCGGGTTTGTAAATCAGATTATTAAAAAATGATGGCCTAATCCTCTTTATTTGGCAAAAGGGCACAGTTGCACCCCACATAAGCAATCGAGTTCAACTAATATTATCGAAGTAAAAAAGTTTGTTAGTGAAACCTGTCTAAATATGAACAAATTCATTGTATAAAGCAATAAAAAAAAATACAAAACAAAAAATATATCAAAGAGTATAGAGGGAAACACACATTTTTGATTTACATAAGGACTGAATGTTTTTCGGGACTGCTCTTTCACATTCTTACGTACAGTATTTGAGAAAGTAACAGCAGGTTGTGACAAGTGAATATTTATAGAGCTCACTATAAACAATAATATTTATTATATTTCGTCTTGGTCGTTCACCAAAATACTAATAGCTTAACAACATTAATACCAAGCTTCCGTTTATCACAAAAGTCAACAAAGAATTAAATTAAATATACAATTTCATTTTTAGTTTTAGAAAAATAGATCTATATCATCGACATAGATACAATTAATAAACTATCAAATATATATAAATATACATCGCTACTTATTGTAAGCAAACATCTAACTCACCATTAGTAATATGAAGAGTTACAATTACTTAACATGCAATGTTCAAATTCATTTAAAGACAACAAAAACAATACAGGCGACAGATTTTCCCTTGTCAATCATTCGTAAACATTAAACAGTTTTCTTTTGAACTGTTCTGTTCTGTCCAGAGACCAGAAAAATTATCAAAAGCATTAAGAGATTTACGTTAGTCTCTCGTTTTATATTGAAAAAAGTTTTCAATAGTCATCTTAAAAAGGATTCGGTCTGTCATTTTCTGTGGACAGCATGGCGTCTATATTGTTATAAAGTGTTTGGTCATTTTCTGTGGACAGCATGGCGTCTATATTGTTATAAAGTGTTTGGTCATTTTCTGTGGACAGCATGGCGTCTATATTGTTATAAAGTGTTTGGTCATTTTCTGTGGACAGCATGGCGTCTATATTGTTATAAAATGTTTGCGACAATTTCACATACATTTCAATATAAATATCTCATGATGAAAAATGCGTTTTCAATTTACTATTTGATCTATGCCACTAACTTTCTCATTTTATATCTTACAATAACATTTAGTAATGTTGTTAGTTAAATTTGGTAATAGATTAATATTTGGACATTCACTTATGAAGAATTAAACGTTCTTGCATGAAGTTCAATATAGTTCAAGAAGATCAATGACATTTCTTCTTACACATAAATTCAGTGATATTTGTTATTCAAGCTTTGAACTAATTTGGTAGATTTACTCCGTATTTTTCAAACTTGTGTTTATAATTCACAACAGCAGTTCTTGTGGTTGTTTGACATTAGTGCAGGCATTTACAAACAATTACTTTTTGTACCAGTTTTGCAAGACATATATATTTGTGTTCTACTTGGAAAATCTTAACGGTCATTTATTATCTATTAGTATATCAAACCATTTTTCGGATGTTTTTTACAATTTTATTCCCTAATGTTTTTGCACGTATCAAAAGCACGATATTCTATTTTAACAAAGCCATTTACGTTAAATTCATATCAAATAAAGCTTTGATCCTTAAGAGAACTGATACAAATCATGTATTTCGTAGTACAAAATTTGCAACGGTTTTACAGTTTTCATGTTTACATTCCTGATCTAAATTTTGATGAGGGCAGTGAATATCTGCAATAACTGGACAATTGTATGTTATTTCAAACTGACTAAACTGTTCTACGTAGTCTTCATAGACAACAATGAAGTTCATATCAAAAAAGCATTTTTAAATACATAATTACTAACATTTTTTTTTCTGAAACGCTGCTCCGTTCATAGTCAGAAATACATAACTTTCTTTTCAAAACTCAATAAGGTTAGAGCCTAGTATGCTAACAGAACAGAATAGAACAGACAGGTTATATAGACTTGTGCAATGTACATCATCTACAAATATTACATTCTCCTAGTCCTTTGTGTACATAAAGACGTTCAAATTGTATAAACTAGCAAGGAGTTAAGACGTCATTTTCGCTTCAATATTGCGCTCCGATTGGATAAGCCTGACGTCATTTAACCAATGATATACGAGATTGCAAAAATCAGCTATTCTTTTTATACAAACGTATGTTGTCGGTTACACTCCTTTAAGAACAAGAACAAATACTCAACTGCAAAATATACTGCTTATTGATAATAGCAATGAGTATTTTTTTGTTTATGTAAATATAAGTATTGATGCCATTTTTTCTTACGTTTATGCTGTGTGAACAAGGAGTGCAATGGAATTTGTTCGCGTGCTCTACTGCGCTCTTACAGCATAAAAGCAAGAAAAATGCGATCAATCCTTATTACAAACATGAATTCATAGATTTTGATTAACATGTATCAACAATGGCGAATATAACATGTTTAATACTACATGTTCAGTAAGTAGTAAACAACATACAGGAGTACTTTAAAATATATCAATTGGAGGTTGAGCTTTTATCCTTCTAAGTTATAATGGTATTCCTAATTACTTGAATCGGCTTCATTTAATTAATTCACTGTTATTAACATACATGCATAATGGAAGTTTAATTATTTCATTTTTGTCATTTGATTTCAATTATTGTAAAAATATGAACACAGAAAGATACATGTAGTAAAAATGATATAAATATTTCGTTCTACGATTGGCATAACATGGACATATTCATATAACATGAATTCATCTTCAATATCTACAGTATTACAAGTCAAACCATGCATATCTTTATTCGCGAGGCCATCGATTTCCGGCATATTTACCAATCTGAATTCTAAATGGATGCACAGATAGTCTTAACCTAGTAAAGTATAAACATATGCTTTTAGACAAATTATCTAAATATTTTTTTCATATTCTAAAGTATTTTTAGATTCTTTACATAAGTGATATTTAACGTACCGAACCTATCTTGCTTTAAGGCATCTACCATTATACATCGAAATTCATACAAAAATACATATTAATAATCTATATTGACAACATTAACGGATATATAAGAGAGGCCATAAACCTGCAAGTGGAGATATGATAAGAGGCCCGGATGATTGCGTATTTGAAAGTGGTGTCATTTGAAGGAATGCTAGTATATAACAAATAATCTATATGTCAAAGTTCATAATCTTAAACTATACAAAGGACCATACATCTGCCAATATTTAGGCATGAATTCCATTAAGCGTATTAAAATGGATTACTAGTTCTGAGTGAATATGGAAAGTGCCTTAAGCCCACAGACATTTAAAATGTTGTTGATGTGATGGCTCATCGCCGTGGCAGATCTAGTGTTTTTGCTTGATTGAGCTTATCGGATTGGACCCACTCCCTTTCTTCACACGAGTTAATTTCATGGTTCAGCTGGCGTAGCACTGGGTCAAGTTATCTCCTCTTTTATTACACTTATTCTAGTAACTGCTGCCTAATGCCATAGCAACATGTATCCAAATGACTATAATTCTAACCTTTTGATTATAATAAAAAGTTACTACTTACCTACATGTGTGAATAAATGGGATGATATCATTGCCCATAATAACAGTATCTGGATAAGGGTACTCGATTTACTACACTTAATCTGAAATGAGTGAAAACAAGGCCGACAATATATACACGCGTCAATCAACTCAACATTTAAACAGTACAGAACAGAACAGAACAAAGTTTATTTCGTATAAAACAGTTCACATAATAAAGACAATGATATTTATTAGTCAAAGATGACCCTTGGTCATTGATAAATTGAAAAATCTGCATATATAAATGGCGATCGGTTATAAAATGAATGAAAGCCTGGAAAAGGAAAGAAAAAAAATAAAATGAAATAAATACTGTTTAAGCTATATTCCTATAAGTTGTCTTGTGTAGATATATCTACGTGATGGTGTTAATACATATGTCATTCACGAACAATAACATATTGTAATCAACGAAATACATTTAAACATTCAATTCTTTGAAACTATACATTATGAAAAAGGTGCAGTTTACGATATGACAGGTAAGAGAACAACAATACGTGTAACAGTTGAACATTTCAATTTCTCAATTCAAAAGCCTTGTACTTGTACGCAACGATGGATATGTTACGTAGTATATGTTTATTTTCTGACTGTAAAAGTTCGATAGCTTTTAACATAGAGGGTTGTTGACGATAACATCTAGGGTTGTAATTATTTCTTATCTCAACATACATCTGGCATTCAAAAATAAAATGGAACTTGTCTTCAAGTACACTGCATATAGGACACAGCCTTTCATTCAATGGAGTTCTATTTCATCTACCCACTTCTACGTTCAATCTATGTGCGCTCATTCTTAATTTTCTAAGTGCAATTCTATATTTCGGAATATTAACGCAGTTCAAATAGGGTTGGAAATAAACGAAAGTACTGTAAAATCTTGCTCTTGAAGAGTCATGGATCCTACTTTCAATGTTTTGAATAAAAATATCTCTGACACGTTGTTTGAAAAGAGACATAAATAGCTCGAAAATTGCCCAGAACTGCCATCTACATGTATATCCATTTTTAGCTATACAACACTAACAAGTGAACTAGTTATGGTTTGCGAATTCCACTTAATAAGTTACATAATAACTGGTTAACTAGATAAGATTCGTGTTACCTCTGAGCTATGATTGCGCTTTTGGCTTCTAGCAGTAACTGCGAATTCCTCTTAATAAGTAACATATTGACTGGTTAACTTGATAAGTTTCGTGTTACCACTCACTAAGTGAAATTCGCAAATCATAAGTAGATAAAAAGTTGTATAAATATATTTATAGTTAAGTGGTAACTCGAATCTTATTACGTTAACCAGTTTGTATGTAACTTATTAAGTTATGCCACCATACAATCGTGCTAGATATACTGACCTTTATCGTTTTAAACGATTTCAATGGCGAAATGTGATGCTCACTTGGAAACTGGTGATATAAATACATGTATGGATTTCTGAATAAATACTCCTCAAACATTATTAAGCAACAACAGTGTTATGGAGACAGTGACACATTCTCTTTGGTAATCCTTGACTTGGCACACCTCTGCTTTCCGAAATGCACCGTCCCAACCTGCCACAAATCACGCAGTCCACTGTCTGCTGTCATTTCACTGGTGACAAAGTTTTTGTTCGTCTTTTTTATTCATATCAAGTAATTATCCTGCAGCCTGGAGGAGATTGGAATGGTTTGTGAACATTAAATACATGTAAAAGGTAACTGGCATAATATGCATATTAACTAGTCATTTTACGACTAACCCCTTAGCTACTGCATTACTCATTTGTAAACATATTAAAATTCTGTGTGCACTATAAAGATTACCAAGCGAACTTAACATACAAATCTAATTTCGTTATAGTCATAGACAGATAAAACACATTCTACTTGAACTCTTTTAAAGATTTCATATTTGTTCTTACTATATTTGTAATATTTATTACTAAGTATGTACAAACCATTATATACTGTTGTGTGTCGTCTGTCTTATTGAATGTCTTATTATCTGTGTTTTTGTCTTATTGTCTGTAAGATTGTCCGTCCGTCCTATGGTATGTATGATTCATTGTCCGTTAGTCTTCGTGTTTGCCTGTCCGTTTTATTGTCTTACTATCTGTCTTATTGTCTTGGTTCTTTAGTGTCTTAGTATATTAGTGTATGTCTGTCTGTATGTCTTTCTAAGTGTCTGTATAAGTGTCTGTCTTAGTGTCTTAGTTTCTTTCTTAGTGTCTTAGTGTCTGTATAAGTGTCTGCTTTAATGTCTGTCTTAGTGCCTTAGTGTATGTCCGTCTGTCTGTCTGTATGTCGTGGTGTGTGTCCTAGTGGCTGGCTGGCTGGCAGT
The DNA here is from genome assembly GCF_026914265.1 of Mya arenaria. Taxonomy (NCBI): domain Eukaryota; kingdom Metazoa; phylum Mollusca; class Bivalvia; order Myida; family Myidae; genus Mya; species Mya arenaria. The sequence goes on from NC_069123.1 coordinate 50,619,474, forward strand.
TTCGAATCTCTGCCTATACGTGGCATGTCTCCTTTCCGTACACACGGCTAGCAATATACTACCTTAATGTTACCACCAGCTACACGGTTTCAACAGCACATTCAAACACTGACAGTGTTATAATAACAGCAACAGCAACGGACGCCGTTATCAAGCACATGTACAAGCTTTTTATACTTACTTCGGTTCCCGATTTCCATTGATTTTATAAAACATACCCATATAAACAGTCTTTTAAACTCGCTGAATTTACAAAGAGAAATTGGCCTCTATCAAGATGTATAAAGAATACAATGGCGGGTCGAATCTTCTGCACAGTTGCTTGGGGTTTGGTCCCTGGTTCTAGTCGAGCGATCTTGTCTCCAGGCTGATCTCCTGTGCCCATGTCTAGTAAACCAGACTCAAGACTCAAATCTGAATATCTTAAGTTCATTGTCAATATCCACGTTTCAGAGCACTGCTAATGTAAATTGGTGTATACTATACCACTAATGTGTTCAAACCTCATTCTCAAACATTTTTTGAAAATATTTGCAATAAAAGTGGTCATTATTTTTTTTTTTTTCATTTAAAAAAAATGCCTCTCTGTGTCTTGGTATCAGACCTGATACATTTTATGTTCGTGAACATAGCTCTGGTTTCATTTCATTTTATCTCTTTATTCATATTTTAGGATATATTCAAGAATAAAATATTATGTTTGAAATCATACTGGCGGACAGATTGATCGTCTGTCGGCTCGTGTATTTTTGTTGTATTTATGATATGAATGAAACTGATACCTAAATGCATTTCTGTGACATATACAGTACCGTACCCTCCATTTTTTAGGTCTTGGATAACCGCGCGCATAATCCTTTTCACCAACGAGTAAAAAAGCACTGGCTTTTAAACATAACTCTTATCAATCATTTATAAAATATAACTGTGTTCTATTGAATCGTGGCCTTGACGTTCGATGTGACATTATGTCATTCTGTATTGAAATCGTGGCCTTGACGTTCGTTGTGACATTCTGTATTGGAGTCGTGGCCTTGACGTTTGTTGTGACATTCTGTATTGGAGTCGTGGCCTTGACGTTCATTGTGACATTCTGTATCGGAGTCGTGGCCTTGGCGTACGTTGTAACATTCTGTATTGGAGTCGTGGCCTTGACGTTCGTTGTTTCATTCTCTGTATTGGAGTCGTGGCTTTGACGTTCGTTGTTTCATTCTGTATTGGAGTCGTGGCCTTGAAGTTCGTTGTCTCATTCTGTATTGGAGTCGTGACCTTGACGTTCGTTGTTTCATTCTCTGTATTAGAGTCGTGGCCTTGACGTTCGTTGTTTCATTCTGTATTGGAGTCGTTGCCTTCACGTTCGTTGTTTTATTTTCTGTATTGGAGTCGTGGCCTTGACGTTCATTGTTTCATTCTGTATTGGAGTCGTGGCCTTGACGTTCGTTGTCTCATTCTGTATTGGAGTCGTGGCCTTGACGTTCGTTGTTTCATTCTCTGTATGCGAGTCGTGGCCTTGACGTTCGTTGTTTCATTCTGTATTGGCGTCGTGGCCTTGACGTTCGTTGTCTCCTTCTGTATTGGAGTCGTGGCCTTGACGTTCAATGTGACATTATGTCATTCTGAATTGGAATCGTGGCCTTGACGTTCGATGTGACATTCTGTATTGGAATCGTGGCCTTGACGTTCATTGTGACATTCTGTTATTATTTAGTGGAATCGTGGCCTTGACGTTCGATGTGACATTTTGTCATTCTGTTGAGGAATCGTGGCCTTGACGTTCGATGTGACATTTTGTAATGGAATCGTGGCTTTGACGTTCGATGTGACATTATATCATTATGTAGTGGAATCGTGGCCTTGACGTTCGGTGTGACATTATATCATTATGTAGTGGAATCGTGGCCTTGACGTTCGATGTGACATTATATCATTATTTAGTGTAATCGTGGCATTGACGCTCGATGTGACATTTGGTCATTTTGTAATAGAATCGTGGCCTTGACGTTCGATGTGACATTTTGTCATTTTGTAGTGGAGTCGTGGCCTTGACGTTCGATGTGACATTTTGTCATTCTTTAGTGGAATCGTGGCATTGACGTTCGATGTGACATTTTGTAATTTTGTAATGGAATCGTGGCAGTGACGTTCGATGTGATATTTTGTAATTTTGTTATGGAATCGTGGCCTGGACGGTCGATGTGACATTTTGTCATTCTGTTGTGAAATCGTGGCCTTGACGTTCGAAGTGACTTTTTGTCATTCTGTTGTGGAATCGTGGCCTTGACTCTCGATGTGATATTATATCATTATGTAGTGGAATCGTGGCCTTGACGTTCGATGTGACATTGTATCATTATTTAGTGGAATCATGGCATTGACGTTTGATGTGACATTGTATAGTCCGGGTTCCAAGTCCTCATTTTTGAGAAAAAAAGTGTCCGGCATGTTATACAAATTATTTTTATATGTCATGTTAGGAGAATGTCTATTGTTTATGAAAAGTGCCTTTGGCCACATGGCGGCTCTTGCGAATTCGCTAAATTCAAGATGGCGTTCAAAATGGCCGCCAAAATTTGTAATATGAGAAATAATCAAATAATAGGTTGATAAGATATTTTGAAAGTAAATATTAAAACCAAATCACTTTTAAATATATACATACACTCATTACTGTTCAGATTCAAGTTTATTTAATTTTTTATATTTTAAAGGTCAAGGTCATTTTAGAGGTCAAAATGTAAATTTTGAGAAAAATACACTATCGGACTGGCTTCTTTCTTTTATTATTTAAAAACTATAATGTGTATCAAGCTTATATATATACCAAAATGAACTGCTATGTATGTTCTTTCAATATTTTATTTTGAATGCACCCTATATGCTGTTACCATGGAGATATTCAAAATGGCGTACAAACAGTCACTATTCAGAATAAGCTAAAAATGATAAAAACAGATGGCTATTATAAATTGCTAATTCGGTAAAAATGTAATGTTTTAATATATGGAGATACATTCTCGTGGATATGACTCCTATCATAATGTTCTTCAAATTGACATACAGCCTTAAATACTTCAAGGTCAAGGTCATTTTTTTACAAGGTCAAATAATAAAATGTACCCGAAATATTGATTTTTTCCTGCAATATTGTTGATTTTTTATAAAATTTATGTGTAGTTTGTGTTAAAAAGAGGCGGCAGAACTGCAATTTGTATCGTCCTTCATTTTAAACATATTAATTACGTAAAGGTTTTAGATTTTGTTGAATAGGTGCAGATTTTCTACCATTACAGAGTGCCAAAGTTGTTGATATTGCTGTAAGAGTCTTAATAATAAGGCAAATTGTGCAAGTGTTACACTCTAAGTCTTAGTCAATAGTATATCTAAATGCATGGAATGCATCTATTTCATAATGTGTTTCATGTTACCATGTGTGAATGATCTCTTCAATGTCAAGGTCAAGTTCATTTCAAAGTCAAAATACAAATACGCAAAATTCTTGTATCTTTAAGATATCGAGTCTATTGTCTATTTTCTTCTCTTTTTAAAGTTTACTATTGCATGTTCATTTACAACGTGTGATTGCAGAACTAAATATCATGAATATATATATTCAATCAATATTAGGTCAGTTTTTAGAGAACAGTGTCAGAGTTTCTAAAAACATTATGGTGCCATAGCAGTACACGTTGCATAATGAAAGTGCATAAATTGGCGTTACCATTAAGTTTTCCAGTTAAATTTTTGACTATATACCTATGTCTTAAATCTAAATACAAGCAGTGTTTCTATTTCATAATAATATGCTTAAAATTATAAATTAACTCACAGAACAGACCAAATAATTGTTATTATAAGGTCATAACACAAAATTGTACCTTGTTTGAGTGTTTTCTTTGTTTTCGTCTATAAAATAACTCCGAAATCTGAACGGTAACCATAGAGTAACTTGAGTCAAGTAAATAAAATAAGCAATTCACTTATATACATGATATTTATTGACATTTGTCCTTGACAACAAATTGGTCACCATCTACACTAATTATTGAAATATATATAAGGTTGATGATACACTAATATATACCTTACTCTTAGAGATTGCCGATCGATACATTAGTTTTATCGTTTCGAAGATATTTCAAGTTCAGTTTGGTTAAAAAATATTGTCAAATTCTGTATTTCTACTTCATTTTATTTAATCTATACTAATGTGTAAAGAGAAAGCATTTCTTAATTGAAAGGTGGTCGAATGTTTTGAATAAAAATGTGGAATGAAGGGAAACTAGTCAAATACGAAAAAAATCTTATAGGATATACAAGTTAATTTAAAACAAAGAACAAACTTCAGATTTCATTGGACAAATATATCATATATAAATATGAATCTCCTGTTATGCTGACTTAGAGCTGCACATGTTTGTTTTTATCTAAATGGGCTTTATGGTTTCCAAAATGTGGTTCATTTGACACTGAGTTGGCTTATTTTGAGCTGCCCATGGGTTTGGTTTGGATCTAAATGGGCTTTATGGTTTCCAAAATGTGGTGCATTTGACACAGAGAATGCTTACTCAGTGCTGCACATATTTGCCAAAATGTGGTCTAATGGGCACTGTGTATGCTTACTTAGAGCTTCAAATGGATTTGTTTGGATCTAAATGGGTTTTATGGTTGCCAAATGTGTATTTTTATGACACTGAGTAGGTTGAATGAGAGCTTCACATGGGTGTGACTGGTTCTGAATGGACTTAATGGTTTCTAAGTGTGGTCTATTTGACACTGAGTAGGCTTACTTAGAGCTGAACATGGGTTTGGTTTTATCTAAATGGGCTTAATGATTTCCAAAATGTGGTCTTAAGGGCACGGTGTATGCTTACTTAAAGCTTCAAATGGGTTTGTTTGGATCTATACGGGCTTAATGATTTCCGAAATGGGAGTCTATTTCACACTGGGCAAGCTTACTAAGTGCTGCACATGGGTTTGTTTTTATCTAAACTGGCTTCATATTTGCCAAAATGTGGTCTAATGGGTACTGTGTAAGCTTATTTAGAGCTGCACATGGGTTTGTTTGGATCTAAACGGGCTTAATGGTTGCCAAATGTGGTCTATTTGACACCGAGTAGGCTTAATTAGAGCTACACATGGGTATGTTTGGCTGTAAATAAGCCTTATTGTAGTCACAATTGACTTGATAGATAATTGAACCGACTTAATTATCCACCTATGGAGTTTTTACCTATTGATATGCTTGACTGTACACTGGCACTGGTACTGTTTCGGCTCGTATAGAACCTTCATTGTCTTGAATATGGCAACTTTATGGATCACTTGATACTCGATTGGCTTCATACGGTCTATATTTAGCAGATATCAGAAATGAAAAAAGTGTATTGGACACAAAGTGGACTTGCGAACAGCCATAGTGTGATGATGGTCTGGAAGATTGAGTTAGGTTACAGCCCAAAAGCGGTTGAATGACCACTGGCTTGGCTTTCGTAGAGCCCGTCTGTGTTTATTTGATAATGGAAGCGTTTGTCTGTTACCATAATAGTGATTTTTGAGCTCTTGACGAACCCTTCTGTAGTAAGAAAGGTACAAAATGGGCTTTATTGCAATCATTCAGAGGGCTGTTGGGGACCTTTTGTGTCATGTGGATTCTGTTTTTGGCGCTTAGAAGGGCACAAAATGAGCCATAATGGGGTTTCGGGCATTCAGTAGGCGTATATATAAACACTTTATGGCCTGCTTAGCAAGTATTATACCTAAAACGAACTGATTTTGGATTATGATACAATACATTAAGTTGGCAAAGCATTGGATGGACTTGAAAATTCTGGATGTGCTTACATGGGACTCATAAAAATACATGTCATGTAGCATGTTTAAATTGGCTCAAGAAGGGACATTTTGTGGTTGACTTGACTTTTAATATGGAAAATATATTAACTATGGTTAAAACTGCTTGGTGATTTTGGTAATGTATAGACGTTTTTAGATCAATTTTAACCAAAATATATATAAATTGAACATATTTGCATTTTGACATTCAAATGACATTCAAATGAGTTTGACTTTGATTTTGAAAAGCTTAATTTTGTATTTCAATATGAACTACTTTATAAAATAGTTAACATCTATTCGTATGGATATATGTTTAAAAATGAAACAGTTACAATGTACTAATAATGAAGTCTCTTGGAATCAACAAATTGTTGTAACTGCCTTGGGTAACATGTACAAGGACGACACCTAGTTGTCTCCATATCATATTTAAAACATTTCAATTAAAAGTAACTGAACAGAGATCAAAAAAGAGAAAACTATCAATTACTTTTCTGCAAACACAAATTAATTAACAAAATTTGAAAAATAAAAAGGCGAAAATAACAATATTCTCAACTGTTTGTGTTTCAATATATTTTGACCTTGAACTGACCTTGACCTTGAAGCAATCAGATATGTATGTCAACATGAAGCACTGTATGAAATTGATACATGCCATGAATTAAGATATACATATTAATTGACTGTTACACTAGCACAACTTGCCATACGACTCGTTCAGCAATAGCAATCTTGCGATCACTTTTAATTGGCACACTCTAACGGTATGATCCTTGGCGGTGGCGGTTTCAAAAAAATAAAAAAGCTATACCCTAAACAATTATTTTAAATGAGGGAACATATAATTTACAATTCTGTCTATGCCTTAAGACACATACTAAACGTAAATTGAAATGAAAATGGAAAGAAGTATATAGAAAAAAACATATTTTGAGTTATTTTGCATATCTTGACCTTGAAATGACCATGACCTTGAAATGGCTGAAATAAGCTTAAACTTGACATGGGAGAGGTCAGTTGGATATGTCAACATAAAGCATATTATTTAATAGATACAAGCCATGCATTTAGACAGACTTTCAGAGTAACACTACCACAGTTTGCTATAAGACTATTACAGCAATAGTAATCTTGCGATCATCTGGCATGCTATTATAGTATGAACCCTTGGAGTTTTCAAAAAATATAAAAGCTATATCTTAAAATATTGTTTTAAATGAAGGAACATACAATTTACAATTCTGCCAGCACTTTTTGACACACACTTAACATAAATGAATTAAAAAAAAGAAAAGTAAACAGGTAAAATAGAATTTTAGGGCATTTTTTATACTTTGACCTTGAAAATGACCTTGACAATGACCTTGACTTATTTAAGGTTATATGTCAATTTGAAGTACATTATGAGAAAAGTAATATCCATGTGAATATTTTTTCTTATTTATTTAATGAAAATAGCTATATTCGAACATAGTATTTTTACTGAAATGGCAATTAATGGCGGTCATCTTGGGCGCCATCTTGGATATTTCCTTTTCGCAAGAGCCGCCAAGTGGCCAAACACACTTTTCATAATCTACAGACTTTAACCTACAATTTGATACCAAATTATTTTATATAGCAGAGGGGTGCAGTAAATTTCCTTAATTTTCACATTTTTCTGCCTTGGAACCCAGACTAGTATCATTATTTAGTGGAATCGTGGCACTGACGTTCGATGTGATATTTTGTCATTTTGTAGTGGAATCGTGGCCATGACGTTCGATGTGACATTTTGTCATTTTGTTGTGGAGTCGTGGCGTTGACGTTCGATGTGGCATTTTGTCATTCTTTAGTGGAGTCGTGGCCTTGACGTTCGATGTGACATTTTGTCATTCTTTAGTTAATCGTGGCCTTGACGTGGCCTTGACGGTGTGACATTTTGTCATGCTCTAGTGGAGTCGTGGCCTTGACGTTCGATGTGACATTTTGTCATTTTGTAGTGGAGTCGTGGCCTTGACGTTCGATGTGACATTTTGTCATTCTTTAGTGGAGTCGTGGCCTTGACGTTCGATGTGACATTTTGTCATGCTTTAGTGGAATCGTGGCCTTGACGTGGCCTTGACGGTGTGACATTTTGTCATGCTCTAGTGGAGTCGTGGCCATGACGTTCGATGTGACATTTTGTCATTATTTAGTGGAATCGTGGCCTTGACGTTCGATGTGACCTTTGTCATTCTTTAGTGGAATCGTGGCCTTGACGTTCGGTGTGACATTTTGTCATTCTTAAGTGGAATCGTGGTCTTGACGTTCGGTGTGACATTTTGTCATTCTTTAGTGGAATCGTGGCCTTGACGTTCGGTGTGACATTTTGTCATTCTTTAGTGGAATCGTGGCCTTGACGTTCGGTGTGACATTTTGTCATTCTTTAGTGGAATCGTGGCCTTGACGTTCAGAGTGACATTTTGTCATTCTTTAGTGGAATCGTGGCCTTGATGTTCGATGTGACATTTTGTCATTCTTAAGTGGAATCGTGGTTTGACGTTCGGTGTGACATTTTGTCATTCTTTTGTGGAATCGTGGCCTTGACGTTCGATGTGACATTTTGTCATTCTTTAGTGGAATCGTGGCCTTGACGTTCGGTGTGACATTTTGTCATTCTTTAGTGGAATCGTGGCCTTGACGTTCGATGTGACATTTTGTCATTCTTTAGTGGAATCGTGGCCTTGACGTTCGGTGTGACATTTTGTCATGCTTTAGTGGAATCGTGGCCTTGACGTTCGGTGTGACATTTTGTCATTCTTTAGTGGAATCTTGGCCTTGACGATGTGACATTTTGTCATTCTTTAGAGGAATCGTGGCCTTGACGTTCAATGTGACATATTGTCATTCTTTAGTGGAATCGTGGCCTTGACGTTCGGTGTGACATTTTGTCATTCTTTAGTGGAATCTTGGCCTTGACGTTCGGTGTGACATTTTGTCATTCTTTAGTGGAATCTTGGCCTTGACGATGTGACATGTTGTCATTCTTTAGAGGAATCGTGGCCTTGACGTTCGATGGGACATTTTGTCATTCTTTAGTGGAATCGTGGCATTGACGTTCGATGTGACATTTTATAATTTTGTAATGGAATCGTGGCCTTGACGTTCGGTGTGACATTTTGTCATTCTTTAGTGGAATCGTGGCCTTGACGTTCGATGTGACATTTTGTCATTCTTTAGTGGAATCGTGGCCTTGACGTTCGGTGTGACATTTTGTCATTTTGTAGTGGAGTCGTGGCCTTGACGTTCGTTGTGACATTTTGTAGTGGAGTCGTGGCCTTGACGTTCGGTGTGACATTTTGTCATTCTTTAGTGGAATCGTGGCCTTGACGTTCGGTGTGACATTTTGTCATTCTTTAGTGGAATCGTGGCCTTGACGTTCGGTGTGACATTTTTTCATTCTTTGGTGGAATCGTGGCCTTGACGTTTGGTGTGACATTTTGTCATTCTTTAGTGGAATCTTGGCCTTGACGATGTGACATTTTGTCATTCTTTAGAGGAATCGTGGCCTTGACGTTCAATGTGACATATTGTCATTCTTTAGTGGAATCGTGGCCTTGACGTTCGGTGTGACATTTTGTCATTCTTTAGTGGAATCTTGGCCTTGACGTTCGGTGTGACATTTTGTCATTGTTTAGTGGAATCTTGGCCTTGACGATGTGACATGTAGTCATTCTTTAGAGGAATCGTGGCCTTGACGTTCGATGTGACATTTTGTCATTCTTTAGTGGAATCGTAGCATTGACGTTCGATGTGACATTTTATAATTTTGTAATGGAATCGTTGCCTTGACGTCCGGTGTGACATTTTGTCATTCTTTAGTGGAATCGTGGCCTTGACGTTCGATGTGACATTTTGTCATTCTTTAGTGGAATCGTGGCCTTGACGTTCGGTGTGACATTTTGTCATTTTGTAGTGGAATCGTGGCTTTGACGTTCGGTGTGACATTTTGTCATTTTGTAGTGGAGTCGTGGCCTTGACGTTCGTTGTGACATTTTGTAGTGGAGTCGTGGCCTTGACGTTCGGTGTGACATTTTGTCATTCTTTAGTGGAATCGTGGCCTTGACGTTCGGTGTGACATTTTGTCATTCTTTAGTGGAATCGTGGCCTTGACGTTCGGTGTGACATTTTGTCATTCTTTGGTGGAATCGTGGCCTTGACGTTCGGTGTGACATTTTGTCATTCTGTTGTGAAATCGTGGCCTTGACGTTCGATGTGACTTTTTGTCATTCTGTTGTGGAATCGTGGCCTTGACGTTCGATGTGACTTTTTGTCATTCTGTTGTGGAATCGTGGCCTTGACGTTCGGTGTGACATTTTTTCATTCTTTGGTGGAATCGTGGCCTTGACGTTCGGTGTGACATTTTGTCATTCTGTTGTGAAATCGTGGCCTTGACGTTCGATGTGACTTTTTGTCATTCTGTTGTGGAATCGTGGCCTTGACGTTCGATGTGACTTTTTGTCATTCTGTTGTGGAGTCGTGGCCTTGACGTTCGATGTGACATTTTGTCATGCTTTAGTGGAATCGTGGCCTTGACGTGGCCTTGACGGTGTGACATTTTGTCATGCTCTAGTGGAGTCGTGGCCTTGACGTTCGATGTGACATTTTGTCATTTTGTAGTGGAGTCGTGGCCTTGACGTTCGATGTGACATTTTGTCATTCTTTAGTGGAGTCGTGGCCTTGACGTTCGATGTGACATTTTGTCATGCTTTAGTGGAATCGTGGCCTTGACGTGGCCTTGACGGTGTGACATTTTGTCATGCTCTAGTGGAGTCGTGGCCATGACGTTCGATGTGACATTTTGTCATTATTTAGTGGAATCGTGGCCTTGACGTTCGATGTGACATTTTGTCATTCTTTAGTGGAATCGTGGCATTGACGTTCGATGTGACATTTTATAATTTTGTAATGGAATCGTGGCCTTGACGTCCGGTGTGACATTTTTTCATTCTTTAGTGGAATCGTGGCCTTGACGTTCGATGTGACATTTTGTCATTTTGTAGTGGAGTCGTGGCCTTGACGTTCGATGTGACATTTTGTCATTCTTTAGTGGAATCTTGGCCTTGACGATGTGACATGTTGTCATTCTTTAGTGGAATCGTGGCCTTGACGTTCAATGTGATATATTGTCATTCTTTAGTGGAATCGTGGCCTTGACGTTCGGTGTGACATTTTGTCATTCTTTAGTGGAATCGTGGCCTTGACGTTCGGTGTGACATTTTGTCATTCTTTAGTGGAATCGTGGCCTTGACGTTCGGTGTGACATTTTGTCATTTTGTAGTGGAGTCGTGGCCTTGACGTTCGGTGTGACATTTTGTAGTGGAGTCGTGGCCTTGACGTTCGGTGTGACATTTTGTCATTCTTTAGTGGAATCGTGGCCTTGACGTTCGGAGTGACATTTTTTCATTCTTTAGTGGAATCGTGGCCTTGACGTTCGGTGTGACATTTTTTCATTCTTTGGTGGAATCGTGGCCTTGACGTTTGGTGTGACATTTTGTCATTCTTTAGTGGAATCTTGGCCTTGACGATGTGACATTTTGTCATTCTTTAGAGGAATCGTGGCCTTGACGTTCAATGTGACATATTGTCATTCTTTAGTGGAATCGTGGCCTTGACGTTCGGTGTGACATTTTGTCATTCTTTAGTGGAATCTTGGCCTTGACGTTCGGTGTGACATTTTGTCATTCTTTAGTGGAATCTTGGCCTTGACGATGTGACATGTTGTCATTCTTTAGAGGAATCGTGGCCTTGACGTTCGATGGGACATTTTGTCATTCTTTAGTGGAATCGTGGCATTGACGTTCGATGTGACATTTTATAATTTTGTAATGGAATCGTGGCCTTGACGTCCGGTGTGACATTTTGTCATTCTTTAGTGGAATCGTGGCCTTGACGTTCGATGTGACATTTTGTCATTCTTTAGTGGAATCGTGGCCTTGACGTTCGGTGTGACATTTTGTCATTTTGTAGTGGAGTCGTGGCCTTGACGTTCGTTGTGACATTTTGTAGTGGAGTCGTGGCCTTGACGTTCGGTGTGACATTTTGTCATTCTTTAGTGGAATCGTGGCCTTGACGTTCGGAGTGACATTTTTTCATTCTTTAGTGGAATCGTGGCCTTGACGTTCGGTGTGACATTTTTTCATTCTTTGGTGGAATCGTGGCCTTGACGTTTGGTGTGACATTTTGTCATTCTTTAGTGGAATCTTGGCCTTGACGATGTGACATTTTGTCATTCTTTAGAGGAATCGTGGCCTTGACGTTCAATGTGACATATTGTCATTCTTTAGTGGAATCGTGGCCTTGACGTTCGGTGTGACATTTTGTCATTCTTTAGTGGAATCTTGGCCTTGACGTTCGGTGTGACATTTTGTCATTGTTTAGTGGAATCTTGGCCTTGACGATGTGACATGTAGTCATTCTTTAGAGGAATCGTGGCCTTGACGTTCGATGTGACATTTTGTCATTCTTTAGTGGAATCGTAGCATTGACGTTCGATGTGACATTTTATAATTTTGTAATGGAATCGTTGCCTTGACGTCCGGTGTGACATTTTGTCATTCTTTAGTGGAATCGTGGCCTTGACGTTCGATGTGACATTTTGTCATTCTTAAGTGGAATCGTGGCCTTGACGTTCGGTGTGACATTTTGTCATTTTGTAGTGGAATCGTGGCTTTGACGTTCGGTGTGACATTTTGTCATTTTGTAGTGGAGTCGTGGCCTTGACGTTCGTTGTGACATTTTGTAGTGGAGTCGTGGCCTTGACGTTCGGTGTGACATTTTGTCATTCTTTAGTGGAATCGTGGCCTTGACGTTCGGAGTGACATTTTTTCATTCTTTAGTGGAATCGTGGCCTTGACGTTCGGTGTGACATTTTTTCATTCTTTGGTGGAATCGTGGCCTTGACGTTCGGTGTGACATTTTGTCATTCTGTTGTGAAATCGTGGCCTTGACGTTCGATGTGACTTTTTGTCATTCTGTTGTGGAATCGTGGCCTTGACGTTCGATGTGACTTTTTGTCATTCTGTTGTGGAATCGTGGCCTTGACGTTCGGTGTGACATTTTTTCATTCTTTGGTGGAATCGTGGCCTTGACGTTCGGTGTGACATTTTGTCATTCTGTTGTGAAATCGTGGCCTTGACGTTCGATGTGACTTTTTGTCATTCTGTTGTGGAATCGTGGCCTTGACGTTCGATGTGACTTTTTGTCATTCTGTTGTGGAGTCGTGGCCTTGACGTTCGATGTGACATTTTGTCATGCTTTAGTGGAATCGTGGCCTTGACGTGGCCTTGACGGTGTGACATTTTGTCATGCTCTAGTGGAGTCGTGGCCTTGACGTTCGATGTGACATTTTGTCATTTTGTAGTGGAGTCGTGGCCTTGACGTTCGATGTGACATTTTGTCATTCTTTAGTGGAGTCGTGGCCTTGACGTTCGATGTGACATTTTGTCATGCTTTAGTGGAATCGTGGCCTTGACGTGGCCTTGACGGTGTGACATTTTGTCATGCTCTAGTGGAGTCGTGGCCATGACGTTCGATGTGACATTTTGTCATTATTTAGTGGAATCGTGGCCTTGACGTTCGATGTGACATTTTGTCATTCTTTAGTGGAATCGTGGCATTGACGTTCGATGTGACATTTTATAATTTTGTAATGGAATCGTGGCCTTGACGTCCGGTGTGACATTTTTTCATTCTTTAGTGGAATCGTGGCCTTGACGTTCGATGTGACATTTTGTCATTTTGTAGTGGAGTCGTGGCCTTGACGTTCGATGTGACATTTTGTCATTCTTTAGTGGAATCTTGGCCTTGACGATGTGACATGTTGTCATTCTTTAGTGGAATCGTGGCCTTGACGTTCAATGTGACATATTGTCATTCTTTAGTGGAATCGTGGCCTTGACGTTCGGTGTGACATTTTGTCATTCTTTAGTGGAATCTTGGCCTTGACGTTCGGTGTGACATTTTGTCATTCTTTAGTGGAATCGTGGCCTTGACGTTCGGTGTGACATTTTGTCATTTTGTAGTGGAGTCGTGGCCTTGACGTTCGGTGTGACATTTTGTAGTGGAGTCGTGGCCTTGACGTTCGGTGTGACATTTTGTCATTCTTTAGTGGAATCGTGGCCTTGACGTTCGGAGTGACATTTTTTCATTCTTTAGTGGAATCGTGGCCTTGACGTTCGGTGTGACATTTTTTCATTCTTTGGTGGAATCGTGGCCTTGACGTTTGGTGTGACATTTTGTCATTCTTTAGTGGAATCTTGGCCTTGACGATGTGACATTTTGTCATTCTTTAGAGGAATCGTGGCCTTGACGTTCAATGTGACATATTGTCATTCTTTAGTGGAATCGTGGCCTTGACGTTCGGTGTGACATTTTGTCATTCTTTAGTGGAATCTTGGCCTTGACGTTCGGTGTGACATTTTGTCATTCTTTAGTGGAATCTTGGCCTTGACGATGTGACATGTTGTCATTCTTTAGAGGAATCGTGGCCTTGACGTTCGATGTGACATTTTGTCATTCTTTAGTGGAATCGTAGCATTGACGTTCGATGTGACATTTTATAATTTTGTAATGGAATCGTGGCCTTGACGTCCGGTGTGACATTTTGTCATTCTTTAGTGGAATCGTGGCCTTGACGTTCGATGTGACATTTTGTCATTCTTAAGTGGAATCGTGGCCTTGACGTTCGGTGTGACATTTTGTCATTTTGTAGTGGAATCGTGGCTTTGACGTTCGGTGTGACATTTTGTCATTTTGTAGTGGAGTCGTGGCCTTGACGTTCGTTGTGACATTTTGTAGTGGAGTCGTGGCCTTGACGTTCGGTGTGACATTTTGTCATTCTTTAGTGGAATCGTGGCCTTGACGTTCGGAGTGACATTTTTTCATTCTTTAGTGGAATCGTGGCCTTGACGTTCGGTGTGACATTTTTTCATTCTTTGGTGGAATCGTGGCCTTGACGTTCGGTGTGACATTTTGTCATTCTGTTGTGAAATCGTGGCCTTGACGTTCGATGTGACTTTTTGTCATTCTGTTGTGGAATCGTGGCCTTGACGTTCGGTGTGACATTTTTTCATTCTTTAGTGGAATCGTGGCCTTGACGTTCGGTGTGACATTTTGTCATTCTGTTGTGAAATCGTGGCCTTGACGTTCGATGTGACATTTTGTCATTCTGTTGTGGAATCGTGGCCTTGACGTTCGATGTGACTTTTTGTCATTCTGTTGTGGAATCGTGGCCTTGACGTTCGATGTGTCATTTTGTAGTGGAATCGTGGCCTTGACGTTCGATGTGACATTTTGTCATTCTTTAGTGGAATCGTGGCCTTGACGTTCGGAGTGACATTTTTTCATTCTTTAGTGGAATCGTGGCCTTGACGTTCGGTGTGACATTTTGTCATGCTTTAGTGGAATCGTGGCCTTGACGTTCGATGTGACATTTTGTCATTCTTTAGTGGAATCGTGGCCTTGACGTTCGATGTGACATTTTGTCATGCTTTAGTGTAATCGTGGCCTTGACGTTCGATGTGACATTTTGTCATGCTTTAGTGGAATCGTGGCCTTGACGTTCGATGTGACATTTTGTCATTCTTAAGTGGAATCGTGGCCTTGACGTCCGGTGTGACATTTTGTCATTCTTTAGTGGAATCGTGGCCTTGACGTTCGATGTGACATTTTGTCATTCTTAAGTGGAATCGTGGCCTTGACGTCCGGTGTGACATTTTGTCATTCTTTAGTGGAATCGTGGCCTTGACGTTCGGTGTGACATTTTGTCATTTTGTAGTGGAATCGTGGCTTTGACGTTCGGTGTGACATATTGTCATTTTGTAGTGGAGTCGTGGCCTTGACGTTCGTTGTGACATTTTGTAGTGGAGTCGTGGCCTTGACGTTCGGTGTGACATTTTGTCATTCTTTAGTGGAATCGTGGCCTTGACGTTCGGAGTGACATTTTTTCATTCTTTAGTGGAATCGTGGCCTTGACGTTTGGTGTGACATTTTGTCATTTTGTAATGGAGTCGTGGCCTTGACGTTCGGTGTGACATTTTGTAGTGGAGTCATGGCCTTGACGTTCTGTGTGACATTTTGTCATTCTTTAGTGGAGTCGTGGCCTTGACGTTCGGTGTGACATTTTGTCATTTTGTAGTGGAGTCGTGGCCTTGACGTTCGGTGTGACATTTTGTCATTCTTTAGTGGAATCGTGGCCTTGACGTTCGGTGTGACATTTTGTCATTCTTTAGTGGAAATGTGGCCTTGACGTTCGGTGTGACATTTTGTTATTCTTTAGTGGAGTCGTGGCCTTGACGTTCGGTGTGACATTTTGTCATTTTGTAGTGGAATCGTGGCTTTGACGTTCGGTGTGACATATTGTCATTTTGTAGTGGAGTCGTGGCCTTGACGTTCGTTGTGACATTTTGTAGTGGAGTCGTGGCCTTGACGTTCGGTGTGACATTTTTTCATTCTTTGGTGGAATCGTGGCCTTGACGTTCGGTGTGACATTTTGTTATGCTTTAGTGGAATCGTGGCATTGACGTTCGATGTGGCATGTTGTCATTCTTTAGTGGAATCGTGGCATTGACGTTCGATGTGGCATTTTGTCATTCTTTAGTGGAATCGTGGCCTTGACTTTTGTTGTGACATTTTGTCATTCTTTAGTGGAATCGTGGCCTTGACGTTCGGTGTGACATTTTGTCATTCTTTAGTAGAATCGTGGCCTTGACGTTCGGTGTGACATTTTGTCGTGCTTTAGTGGAATCGTGGCCTTGACGTTTGGTGTGACATTTTGTCATTCTTTAGTGGAATCTTGGCCTTGACGATGTGACATGTTGTCATTCTTTAGAGGAATCGTGGCCTTGACGTTCGATGTGACATGTTGTCATTCTTTAGTGGAATCGTGGCTTTGACGTTCGGTGTGACATTTTGTCATTCTTTAGTGGAATCTTGGCCTTGACGTTCGGTGTGACATTTTGTCATTCTTTAGTGGAATCGTGGCCTTGACGTTCGGTGTGACATTTTGTCATTCTTTAGTGGAATCGTGGCCTTGACGTTCGGTGTGACATTTTGTCATTCTTTAGTGGAATCGTGGTCTTGACGTTCGGTGTGACATTTTGTCATTCTTTAGTGGAATCGTGGCCTTGACGTTCGGTGTGACATTTTGTCATTCTTTAGTGGGATTGTGGCCTTGACGTTCGATTTGACATGATGTCATATTTTAGTGGAATCGTGGCCTTGACATTGGATGTGACATTTTGTCATTTTGTAAGGAATCGTGACCTTGACGTTCGATGTGACATTTTGTCATTCTTTAGTGGAATCGTGGCCTTGACGTTCGGTGTGACATTTTGTCATTCTTTAGTGGAATCGTGGCCTTGACGTTCGGTGTGACATTTTGTCATTCTTTAGTGGAATCGTGGCCTTGACGTTCGATGTGACATTTTGTCATTCTTTAGTGGAATCGTGGCCTTGACGTTCGGTGTGACATTTTGTCATGCTTTAGTGGAATCGTGGCCTTGACGTTTGGTGTGACATTTTGTCATTCTTTAGTGGAATCTTGGCCTTGACGATGTGACATTTTGTCATTCTTTAGAGGAATCGTGGCCTTGACGTTCGGAGTGACATTTATTCATTCTTTAGTGGAATCGTGGCCTTGACGTTCGGTGTGACATTTTGTCATGCTTTAGTGGAATCGTGGCCTTGACGTTCGATGTGACATTTTGTCATTCTTTAGTGGAATCGTGGCCTTGACGTTCGATGTGACATTTTGTCATGCTTTAGTGGAATCGTGGCCTTGACGTTCGATGTGACATTTTGTCATGCTTTAGTGGAATCGTGGCCTTGACGTTCGATGTGACTTTTTGTCATTCTGTTGTGGAATCGTGGCCTTGACGTTCGGTGTGACATTTTTTCATTCTTTGGTGGAATCGTGGCCTTGACGTTCGGTGTGACATTTTGTCATTCTGTTGTGAAATCGTGGCCTTGACGTTCGATGTGACTTTTTGTCATTCTGTTGTGGAATCGTGGCCTTGACGTTCGGTGTGACATTTTGTAGTGGAGTCATGGCCTTGACGTTCTGTGTGACATTTTGTCATTCTTTAGTGGAGTCGTGGCCTTGACGTTCGGTGTGACATTTTGTCATTTTGTAGTGGAGTCGTGGCCTTGACGTTCGGTGTGACATTTTGTCATTCTTTAGTGGAATCGTGGCCTTGACGTTCGGTGTGACATTTTGTCATTCTTTAGTGGAAATGTGGCCTTGACGTTCGGTGTGACATTTTGTTATTCTTTAGTGGAGTCGTGGCCTTGACGTTCGGTGTGACATTTTTTCATTCTTTGGTGGAATCGTGGCCTTGACGTTCGGTGTGACATTTTGTCATGCTTTAGTGGAATCGTGGCCTTGACGTTCGGTGTGACATTTTGTCATTTTGTAGTGGAATCGTGGCCTTGACGTTCAGAGTGACATTTTGTCATTCTTTAGTGGAATCGTGGCCTTGATGTTCGATGTGACATTTTGTCATTCTTAAGTGGAATCGTGGTTTGACGTTCGGTGTGACATTTTGTCATTCTTTTGTGGAATCGTGGCCTTGACGTTCGATGTGACATTTTGTCATTCTTTAGTGGAATCGTGGCCTTGACGTTCGGTGTGACATTTTGTCATTCTTTAGTGGAATCGTGGCCTTGACGTTCGATGTGACATTTTGTCATTCTTTAGTGGAATCGTGGCCTTGACGTTCGGTGTGACATTTTGTCATGCTTTGGTGGAATCGTGGCCTTGACGTTTGGTGTGACATTTTGTCATTCTTTAGTGGAATCTTGGCCTTGACGATGTGACATTTTGTCATTCTTTAGAGGAATCGTGGCCTTGACGTTCAATGTGACATATTGTCATTCTTTAGTGGAATCGTGGCTTGGACGTTCGGTGTGACATTTTGTCATTCTTTAGTGGAATCTTGGCCTTGACGTTCGGTGTGACATTTTGTCATTCTTTAGTGGAATCTTGGCCTTGACGATGTGACAATTGTCATTCTTTAGAGGAATCGTGGCCTTGACGTCGATGTGACATTTTGTCATTCTTTAGTGGAATCGTGGCATTGACGTTCGATGTGACATTTTATCATTTTGTAATGGAATCGTGGCCTTGACGTCCGGTGTGACATTTTGTCATTCTTTAGTGGAATCGTGGCCTTTGACGTTCGATGTGACATTTGTCATTCTTAAGTGGAATCGTGGCCTTGACGTTCGGTGTGACATTTTGTCATTTTGTAGTGGAATCGTGGCTTTGACGTTCGGTGTGACATTTTGTCATTCTGTTGTGAAATCGTGGCCTTGACGTTCGGTGTGACATTTTTTCATTCTTTGGTGGAATCGTGGCCTTGACGTTCGGTGTGACATTTTGTCATTC